>NC_043708.1:89518170-89524811 GCF_006229205.1 Suricata suricatta
TGGGTAAAACTCCTAGGGGAGTTCTACTGTTAATTTTTTGAGGAACCTCCACACTGTTTTCCAGAGCGGCTGCACCACTTCATATTCCCACCAACAGTGTAGGAGGGTGCCCGTTTCACAAAATCCTTGCCAGCATCTGTAGTCTCCTGATTTGTACATTTTAGCCCCTCTGAAAGTTCTGCCTGATTTTTAATCAGACCTTTTTTTTTTTTTTGGTGTTGAGTTACAGAAGTTCTTTATACATTTAGGACACTAACCTCTTACCAGATAGATCATTTGCAAATATCTTCTCCCACTCAGTAAGTTGCCTTTTGTTTTATTAATGGCTTCCTTTGTATAATCCCAATAGTTTATTACTGTTTTTATTTCCCTTGCATAAGGAGACATATCCATAAAAATGTTGCTAAGGCCAATATCTAAGAGATTACTTGCCTATTTTCTTCTAGAAGTTTAATGAATTCAGGTCTCACATTTAAGTCATTAATCCATTTTGAGTTTATTTTTGTTTATGGTGTAAGAAAGCAGTCCAGTTTCATTCTTTTGCATGTAGCTATCCATTTTCCTTAACACCATTTGTTGAAGAAATGGCCTTTTCCCCCACTGTATATTTTTGCTATGTTTGTCACAGATTGACCATATCAGCATGGGTTTATTTCTGGACTCTCTATCCCGTTCCATTAGTCTATGTGCCTATTTTTGTGCCAGTACCATATTGCTTTGATTACTACAGTTTTGTAGTATATCTTGAAATTTGGGACTGTGATAACCTTCGACTTTGTTCTTCTTTCTCAAGACTGCTTTGACTATACAGGATCTTTTGTAGTTTCTTATAAATTTTAGGCTGACTTGTTCTAGTTCTGAATTTAGCTATGTTTTGATAAGAATCATTTGTCAAATGGAAGTAAAAGTTGCAGATAAGTTAACTCAACAGAGAAGATTTGGTAGGAGATGAGAAAAATAAGAAGATTCAAAATTCTTTCTCTATTTTTCCTAAGTGCCTGTGAAGAGAGGTTCTCTGTATGCTAAGAACCTCTGCATGATAGGAAATAACTCTTTGATTTGCCCTTTTAAACCTTTTTCTATTTTTAGGCCTCAGAAAAAAAATTATTAAAAAATGTTACTTCAGTAAATACCTCAAGAGATCAACTTTTTCTTGAATTTTAGCTAGTGCCTTTACTTTAAAATTTTTCTATTATCAAAGCCATTTTAAAGACCAAAAATGAATTAGAGATGCCTATAATCTCTGATGATAGGTTTTCTATGAGATGCTGAATTCTCTCTGTATTTTGGCAAACAAATACAGCAAGTATTAGTTTAGTACTGGTTTCTTTAGCATGAACCATAGTGTTAGGTACTCAAAAAGATGTTCAATATATAGATACACCTCTTCAACTTCTCATTATCAGTGAATCAGTTAAAAGTGAGCCTTAACTGCTTTATCTTTGTAACATACTAATATGATCTGGGGGAGTTTAAGGATGGGGGAATACTCTGAAGAAGTAAGTAAACATCATAAGAACTCCGGGGTGCCTGTGTGCTCAGTTGTTAAGCATCTGACTTTGGCTCAGGTCATGATCTCACGGTTTGTGAGTTTGAGTTGCACACATAAGGTGAGCTGGAGTCCTATATCGGGTGACCACAAGCCCTGCTTTGGGTAAAACATGAGCACCGCTTTGGGTGAGCCCCACTTCTCTCCCTCTCTCTGACCCTCATGGGATTCTCTCACTCTGTCCCTCTCTCTATCTCTCTAAAAAAAAAAAAAAAAAAGGAACTCCTGAATACTGATATTGTGCTAATGATATCTCCTTCTCCCAATCTTAAATGAATAATTAACAGGATGCACAAAAGTTAACAATAACTATTTTATTAATTTTGGCTTTCATCTGTACTGACAGCTCAGAGCCTAGAGCCTGCTTCCAATTCTGTGTCTCCTTCTCTCTCTCTGCCTCATCCATGCTCATGTGCACTCTCTCTCAAAAATAAATAAGCACTAAAAAAATAATAATCTGGCTTTTAATAAATAAACTTCAATATAATTTACATCTAAATTTCTAGAAGAACCCAAGAAACAAAGGTATGCTTACCTGTGAGGGTCTTTGGAACTTGGTATAATATATACACATTCCCTCTTCATCAAAGTGCTTTCTATCCAGGATTTCTGGGACTAAAACAAAAAGTTTTAAAAGACGGTTTATAAATTAACCTGCTAATACTACAGTAAAATAATGTAATGATAAATATATAAAAAGAAATCATTCCATGCTATTTAATTTTTTTCCAATTCACTAAGTATTTGTCATAAGTATATAGTAAAGGCTTACTGAAGATAGCATACCTAAAACATCAGAATCATTCCATTCAAGTCCACTGGGATTTGGATTACTAAAACAACATGCTGTGAAGATTCTATTCCTTCATATAATGTGAGAAGGAAAATCAAGTTGGAAAGTCCCACTATGGGACCCATAGTACCACTATGAGAGTCCCAAAAATTTCAAGAGGGGGCATTTTTATCCTGGGAAATGGATCATTTAAAAGCCAATTATAAGTGACTATTAGAAAAAGATATCAAACAAATCCTAAAAGAAAAATATCAGGAAAAATGGAGACTAAACTTCAGTAGAGATAGGGCAAGTTATTACATGACTACAAATGTTGGATTCACCAGATTGCTGTAACAATCTTAAATCTGAATAACCAAATCAATAGTCTCAAAATATATAAAGCAAAAACTTAACAGGGAGAATAAGACAAATTTAGGATCGCAGTGGAAGATTAACAAATTTCCACCAATTACTATAAATTTGAAATAATTTAAAAAATTTTAAAGATATTTTATTGAGGCACCTGGGTGGCCGACTTCAGCTCAGGTCATGATCTTGCAGTTTGTGGGTTTGAGCCCCACATCAGGCTCTGTGTTGACAGCTCAGAGCCTGGAGTCTGTGTCTCCCTCTCTCTCTGCCCCTCCCCTACTCATGCTCTGTGTGTCTCTCAAAAATAAATAAATGTTGAAAAAAAATTTTTTTAATGAGATATTTATTTTAGAGGAAGAAGGAGTGTGAGTGGGGAAGGGGCAGAGGGAGAGAAAGAGATTATTTTAGGCTGGCTCCACACTCAGCATGGAGCCTGATGCAGGGCTCAGTCCCACAAACCATGAGATCATGACCTGAGCCTAAATCAAGAGTCATATGCTTAACCAAGTAAGCCACTCACATGCTCCTAAAAGACTTTAATTAATTTTATACCACTACTGAAGCTTCTCCCTGGATCCTTAGGCTCTTAGACAATAGATCAGTATCCTGCTACAGATGATAAATAAAAAGGCATTATGTACTGAAACAGATATACTCTATAAATTATAATAGAGTAGATTAAAGACCATGAGCTCCATCCTCCATCTAATATATAATATTAACAGGACAGTCCAAAAAGGAAGAGCATATGTTCTAAGAGGAAACCTCTAGAAGAGACACAAGACAAAATTATGATGGGTAAAGTTTTACAGGTTCCTCTCAAATCCTTCAGGTACCCTAACAATAAACCTTAGTCTATTTCCCAATACTAATTCTAGTGCCAAAATTCTGTCTCTCCATCCAAAATGTCCATTTCCGAGGTCAATGGTTCTTTATTTAATATACTCACTTAGGTAGGAGCAAATTATACCATGATCCCCTGGTTATAAAAAAAAAAAAAATCACAGGATGACCCCTAGAAGTTAGGGCCCTGAATCACCAAAATATCTTACATTCTAAACCTCACTTAGCACAATCCCTCCGCCACCTTCTTATTCTAACTAAAACCTGGTATTCTTTTGAAAATTCTGCTTCTCCTTTATCTCTCTGGGGGAGGGGGAAAGGACTCACTCTAGTTTTACTATACTAGAGATTCACAGTTGCTTCTAGAATACACCTGGCAAACCCAATCCTGATTCAATTCAATTGCCTAACTATTCAATAATATAACTAGACAATGACCTCTAGTTTCACTTTAAAACTCTGACACAAACCTCAAATGCTCATTAATGATGCCCAATAATCACACATTATTTCCCTGGTCCATTTTCTCATTCTCCTGTATGATTTCACACTATTTCCTTCTCTTCTCAAACCTCTAACCGTCCTTTCCCATTCTTGATCTCAAAACATGACCTCACTTCCCATTTAACTGAGCAAATTTCAGCAACAAGAACATATACAACATTTCTCACATCTAGCCACTAATGAGCCCATACACCCTGCCTGCCTTCTTGTGACTATGTGTACCTTCTATTTAAGTCCAACCACTCCTCATGTCCTAGATCCCATACACCTCATGAAGTAAAGATCACTCTCTACCAATTCTTTAATTTTTGTTCTTTATTAACTCATTGCCATAAAAATGCAACATGCTATTAACTCTCATTTGAAAAAACAAACACAAACTTTTGCTTGAGCCTATCTTCCCCTCAAGCTAATACTCCGTATTTCTGCCTCCACCTACTACACCAATCACAGGTAAGTTTTTCCCTCTTTTCTTTTCCTCCCATACTTTCTAAATCCCACGCCAGTCAGACTTTTAGTCCAATCACTCTCTTTCTCTAAATCCAAAAATCAATTTTCATGACTCATCTTCGTATCAGCCGCATTTAACAAAGTTGATCATTCTCACCTACTTAAAACATCTTCAGTTAGTTTGGTGGTCTTCTCTTCACTGCTCACTCCTTTTATTTCCCTTGCTGATTCCTCTCTTTTTCTCCTCAATCTTTGGACTTTTTTCCAATTATATTCACTCACATCTAGTTTATCATGAATAATTAGATAACTCCTAAATTTATATTTCTACATGAGATCCTTCCCTAAATTCCATGCTCATATATTCAGCTGCCCACTCAATAGCTTTACTCTGATGTCCAAGAGATATCTCAAACTGAAGGTGGGGTATCTGGGTGGCTGAGTTGATTAAGTGTCCAACTTGATTTCGGCTCAGGTCATAAGCTCATGGCTCCTGAGATCAAGCTCTGTGTCGGGCTCTGTGCTGACAGCATGGAGCTTGCTGGGCATTCTATTCTCTCTCTACCTCTGTCTCTGGCCCCCTCCTGTGTGCACACTTTCCCTCTCTCAAAATAAATAAATAAACATTAAAAAAAAGATGGCATAAATTCAACTCACCTTTCATCAAAACACTCATTTCTTATATAGTCTTCCCCATTTCAGTAAATGGCAACTCTATTCTTCCAGTTCTAGTTTTTAAAAGCAAAAATCTCAGTGACATTCTTGATTTCCTCTTTATCTACTTCCCCTATATAACCCCATGAACAAAATCTGTTAGCCTATCTTCAAAACACATCCAGCATCCAGCTACTTCTCACATCTCCACTGATACTATTCTGATCCAAGCCATTATCACCTTTGCTTGGTTTACCAGAAACTACTCTTATCACCCTTGCCACATTACAGTCTATTCCTCAAGAGAGATAATCTTTTAAATATACATCATTGTGTCATTTTTCTGCTCAAGATTCTCCAATGCCTTCACATCACACTCAAGAATGTTATAAAAGCCAAAGTCCTTACAAGAGCCTTTAAGGTTCTAGTGCTCTGCATCTCTGCATTCTGCTTCATTACTTTGATTCTATCACCTCCTTCAAGTTTCTGAGCAAATGTCACTCTCTCAATGAGGCTTACACTATTTAAAAATGCAATTTCCAAAAATACCCTCACAGTCTTATGGAACTAGAGTAACGGGACCATCATTCCTGGGATCACATTTGGAGCACTATCCTGAGAATCAAGAGATCTGGCCATGTCAGTTAAACTACTAGTACATCACTCCTATGCATGACCTTTCTCCCACTCCACAACCCTACTGAAGCTAAGGCAGAGCACATGTAACTAAAAAAAACAAAAAACAAAAAACAAGACATTTCATGGGAGCTCTCCTTGTAACTTGAAAAAAGTATTTGGTAGTGCTATTCTAACATACGATGATGTGAGGATGAACTTCTACCAAAATCAACTTAACCTACTGCTTGAAACTCATGAAATTTTCATTATGCTATTAGTAAGAAACACAGGATTCAGGCGTAGTACTGAAATTATATTGTGATTTGTTATTTAAAGTGTGCATCTCTTAGAGGCGCCTGGTGGCTCAGTCAGTTAAGTGTCTGACTTGGGCTCAGGTCATGATTGTGGCTCGGGAGTTTGAGACCCACATCGGGTGCTGCTGACAGCTCAGAGTCTGGAGCTTGCTTTAGATTCTGTGTCTCTCTCTCTGTACTTCCCCTCCTCATGCTCTTGCTCACAAAAATAAACATTAAAATATATATAAAGGTTGTATCTTGGGGCGCCTGGGTGGCTCAGTCAGTTAAGCATCCGGCTTCCGGTTTCGGCTCAGGTCATGATCTCACAGTTCGTGGGTTCAAGCCCCATGTCAGGCTCTGTGCTGACAGCTCAGAGCCTGGAGCCTGCTTCAGATTCTGTGTCTCCCTCTCTCTCTGACCCTCCCCTGTTCGTGCTGTCTCTCTCTGTCTCTCAAAAATAAATTAAAAAATTAATTAATTAATTAATTAAATTAAAAAAAAATTTTTTTAAAGGTTGCATCTCTTAGACAAATTGGAAATTGTAAAAAAAGAAAAGGGAGGTTAGTGATTCAACTGACTGCTA
>NC_043708.1:89524911-89594049 GCF_006229205.1 Suricata suricatta
AAAAACAGTGATAAACTGCAAACACATACTAGGAAACTTCATGAGAGGACAGAAGTGTGCTAAAACTGTATTGTGGTGGTTATAAAACTAAATGTACTAAAACCCATCAAGCTTGTATACTTACAAAGGGCAAATTTTACAGTATGTGCATTATACCATAATAAAGCTATTTAAAAAGCAGGGGAGGGTTGTTAAGAAACACGTAAAATAACATGAAGAGATCAAATGTTTAATCGAATTCCAGAAGGAGAAAAGGGAAAGAATGGGCAAAGGCAATGTTTATAGAGATGATAAGGATTTCCCAGAACTGATGAAAAACAATTTGCAGATTCTGAAAACCCAACATGAAGATAAAGAAAAAACTTATTTAAAATACAATTAATTTAGAATAAGTTAGAGGTAAAATATTCCAGAAATGATCTTCTATTACAGTTACAAGTTTATAAAACACCTCAAGGCATACATTTTCAAATGCAAACTCCCTGAAAATAGTGGTTGTTTTGCTGTGTTTTGTTTTGTTTTTAGTAATTTCTACATCCAACATGGGGCTCCAATTCACAAACCCAGATCAGGAGTCACATGCTCTTCTGACTGAGCTAGCCAGGTGCCCCTGATAGTGGTGTTTACAATTCGCTTTGTATAACATTAAGTCAAACAAGTACAAACCCATGGGGGCAGGGGTCTTCCTAGGCTCAACTAGAAATAAAGACCCCCCAAAAGATTCCCATAACACCACAACTACATTTGGCATGGCCTTATAAAAATAGATGGGGGGAGGGGCTCCTGGGTGGCTCAGTCAGTTAAGTGATGGACTCTTGATTTCAGCTCAGTTCATGATGCCATAGTAGTGAGACCAAGTCCCAAGTAAGCACTGCATAAGCCCCAAATGGTCAGGCTCAGTACTAACAGTACAGGGCCTGCTTAGGGTTCTCTCTCTCTCTCTGCCCTTCCCCCACTCACATATGCACTCTCACTCTCAAAATAAACAAACATTTTTTTAAAGGGTTGCCTAAAACTAAAAGGCAACCAACAGAATGGGAGAAGGCATCTGCAAATGACATATCAGATAAAGGGCTGGTATCCAAAATCTATAAAAAACTTCAAACTCAATACCCAAAAAACAAATAATCCAGTGAAGAAATGGGTAAAAGACATGAATAGACACTTCTCCAAAGAAGACACCCAGATGGCCAAATGACACATGAAAAAATGCTCAATATCACTCATCATCAGGGAAATATAAATCAAAACCATAATGAGATACCACCTCACACCTGTCAGAATGGCTAACATTAACAACTCAGGCAACAACAGACGTTGGTGGGAATGCAAACTGGTACAGCCACCCTGGAAAATGGTATGGAGATTCCTCAAAAACTTAAAAAAAGAACTACCCTACAACCCAGCAATTGCACTACTAGGTATTTATCCAAGGGATACAGGTGTGTTGTTTCAAAGGGACACAGGTACCCCAAAGTTTATAGTAGCACTACCGACAAGAGCCAAAGTATGGAAAGTGCCCAAATGTCCGTTGATGGATGAATGGATAAAGATGACATGGTGTGTACACCCCCCCCCACACACACCACACACCCCCACACACACAATGGAGTATTACTCAGCAATCAAAAAGAATGAAATCTTGCTATCTGCAACTACATGGATGGAACGAGAGGGTATCATGCCAAGTGAAATTAGAGAAGAAAAACAAATACCATATGACTTCACTCATATGAGGACTTTAAGTTACAAAACAGGTGAACATAAGGGAAGGGAAGCAAAAATAATATAAAAACAGGGAGGAGAACAAAACCGTAAGAGACTCCTAAATATGGAGAATAAACAGGGATACTAGAGGAGTTGTCGGAGGGGGGACAGGCTACATGGGTAAAGGGCATTAAAGAATCTACTCTTGAAATCATTGTGCTATATGCTAACTAACTTGAATATAAATTTTTCTTAAAAATTAAATAAATAAATAAATAATATTAAAAATTAAAAAAAGGATGTCTGGGTGGCTTAGTCACCTGACTTCGACTCAGGTCATGATCTCACAGTTTGTGAATTTGAGTCCTGCATTGGGTTCCACATTGACAGTCCCCTGCTTGGGATTCTCTCTCTCCCTCTCTCTCTGCTCCTCCCCCACCCATGCTCTCTCATGCTCAAAATAAATAAACTTAAAAAAAAACAAACTGGGGTCACAGACTAGCAACAAGGCAGCATCGACTATCCTGTTTGGTGGGAGTCCTTGGATCAAACATGCAGCAGACAGCTTAAGTGGAAAGTGACAAGATACTTACTGAGCAGGTACAGATCTGACCTTGCCTCATAAACCTCAAAAGCCAATGTCTCTTGTAACAACCTCATAGATCACAATGTCCCCCACAAAGGAAATGCCCAGTACAGGAGTCACTGAACAAAGGGAAACCCAAAGCTATGACTTCTCTATAACCACATATTTTTGAGTTTCCAATTCACATATAATTTACCCATATGTCACATTAAAAATGCTGCCTAAAAACATAGCTGACATTATATCTTTTGTAAACCCTTTGTAAAGTTAAAAAGGTAATTTTAATTAGTAGATAGTATGTTTTCCAGGCACTGTTCTAAATGTTTTATAGGCATTAACTCATTCTACTCACACAGTAATCCTATGAATTGGGTGCTATTCGTATTCTCTCATTATAGATGCACAGACTAGTTAGACATAGAAGTTAAGAAGCTGTCCAAAGTCACACAGCTAATAGTTTGCCCTGACTCCAAAGCCTCAAATGACTTTTTAAGAGATTTTAAGAAGCACTTTAAGATCACGTGATGATATGCTTTAAAGTAAAAATACATTAATTACTTTAAAAGGGGAATTTCTATGTGATCATTTTGTATACAATTTTCTGAACAGGATTGCTTCTTGGCCCTTTGACTAAGACCAAGTGTAATTTTCTGAACATTGCGGGGGAGGGGGGAGCCAGAAGGGCTAACATACTTCTCCTAAAATGTATTGTTAATTACTAACTACTGCTAACCAGTATTGCTTTCCCTAGTCTGCCTGAAGCAACTTCATATTCAAATAAGGTTGGGATAGGGGCAGATTCCAACAAGTAGATCAACAGATTTCAAAATGACTGCTTTGCAGCAATGAACTAATGGCCCAGTTAAGCCTAAATACTGGTTTGCAAAACTTTGGATATGTACCCATTGAAATACTCATAAAAATGAATCACAGGTATATACTTTTCATAGCTATGCCTTTCTACTAAATGTAAATAAATAGTTCCATATGGAAAAAAAATGAATCCCAAGTAGCATTTAACATTAAGAAATTATCAGAGCTCTCGACAGGAAGATTAATCTCTCAAGGAGACGAGTAAAAGTAAACTAGAGCCGTCAGTATTTGGGAGAGGGGCAATGGGGATCTGGACTAGTAAAGGAATGGATACAAGAGACATTTCCAAATCCTTTAGCTTAACATGGTGCCCCCCCCTTTTTTTTTTAATGTTTATTGTTGAGAGAGAGAGGAAGAGCGAAAGAGAGGAAGAGCAACCACCAGTGGGGGAGGGACAGAGAAAAAGGAAGACACAAAATAATCCAAAGCAGACTCCAGGCTTCGAGCTGTCAGCAGAGAGCCCGACGCAGGGCTGGAACTCGCAAACCTCAGATGATGACTTGAGCTGAAGTTGGAAGCTTAATGGATGAGCCACCCAGGCACCCCTGCTCAATGCCTTTAAAAAAAAAAACAAAACAAAAAACTAGAGAATGATTCTTAATATAGTCCTGGCTTCCCATCTTTCTTCAAATTCACTTCTACCACTATTTTTCAACAACGTGTGCAAATTATTGGGTCCCAAATGAACACCTCTTCCCTTAAATTGATGTTCCTTCAATTTCAGACTAGAGAAGTATGGCTATACTGTAAATGGGGGATCAGCAAATAGTGATGGTAAATGTTTGAGGCTTTTAGACCACATACTGTCTCTATCACATATTCTTTATTTTGGTTTTTAACCTTTAAAAATATAAGAACTGGGGCACCTGGGTGGCTCAATCAGTTAAGCTTCCAACTTGGCCTCAGGTCATGATCTTGCCATTTACGAGTTCGAGCCCTGCATCAGGCTCTGAGCTTACAGCCCAGAGCCTGGAGGCAGCTTCAGTTTCTGTGTCACCCTCTCTCTCTGCCTCTCCTCCGCTCATGCTCTGTACCTCAAAAATAAAATGTTTAATGTAAGAACCATTCTTACCTCAAAACCATACAAAACAGGCCTTGGCCATATCTGGCCAACATGGCATAGTATACACCAAGCCATACTCTGAATCCCACAGAAGTATGAATCTTTCACGTTCCTACTGAGTCCATTAAAGCCAAAAAGCATGTGCCTAGCCCTTCAAATTCAATTCCTACACTGTTTCTTGGACATTAATATCCCTTCTACCCAGTTCTACAATCCCAATAGATCCTTATATTAAGAGCTGCTTTTCAATGAGGGGGGGGAGGTGGGACTGAAGAATATTAAATGTTCATTAACAAAGGTATTTTTCCTGCAGCAATGTCAAAAGAAAAGGCACTTAAAACAATCATATAAATAGACAGATGATATGTCATCTCTATATATAAGTCCTACATAAATAAAATCAATGAAATAAAGGAAATAAAAATTACAATAAAATAATAATTCATATATATTTAAAAAAACAGTAAAACCTAAATATCACTGAGCAAAAAAATCTAGTACTTTGAGTACATATACTAGCTTTTTTCCAGAAATAATGGTCTTTTCCAATCACCATCAACCTAAGACATTTCAGTTACTTCTAGTATTTTTTTCTGTATTTATTATTAAATATGTAACTACCCAAAATAGGAATGCTGTTGGATTTCAGGACCTAAGACAAATCTTGCTCACAAATTAGTTTCCTTTTATCATTCTTTTTCTAAACAAATAGACAGGGGCGCCTGGGTGGCTCAGTTAGTTGAAAGTCCACTCTTGATTTTGGCTCAAGTCATCCCAGGAACATGGGGATTGAGCCCCACATCTGACTCTAGGCTCAGCATGGAGCCTGCTTAAGATTCTCTCTCTCCCTCTTCCCCACTCATGCACACTCTCTTTCTCTCTCTGAAATAAAAAATAAAATAAATAAACAGCCAGTGCTATCCTTTCAAAATCTCAAACTTTCCACAGTAGTCTCTAACTGGCAAATCCACCCAAAACTTTAGTGAAACTGTTTGCTAACTGGCAAATCCACCCAAAACTGTAGTGAAACTGTTTGCTAAGTAACTTCAATCGTATCACTCTTAATGCTCACAAAATTTTACCAAATTTTGTGCCTGTAGGGATATCAATGACATTAGGATGTTTCAAGACTATCTCTTATAGCTTCCTCTAGCTTTAATATTCACCAATTTTATTTCAAGGGCTTACGGTCTTCTCACTTTGTGTAGCTGTCAAATGTAAATATATTCTCCCCACACACAGCATTCTTGTGCACGTCCCTCACTTATGATGTTAGGGATTGACTTCAAACACCTGATAGTCTCATACCCCAGGTGATGGTTATAAACACTTTCCAACAATAGGTTTCTGCAAGTCTTGGAATTCTGAGTTTCTTCTCTGCCGCCACATACCCTATGAAATGTGTATGGATTTTAAACACATATTTTAATTTCTATTTTTATACTTCTCCTTGTTTTGCTACGCTGCATTACTGAGTTTTACCAAGAGGTGGCACACTACAAACACAAACCAGAAACTTCCTAAACTTAAATGTTTTAGGTCAAGTAAAAACGAACTATAATCACAGAATGTTAGCATAGAAATTAAAGTTCACTTTGTGTCTTCAGTAGCTAAAGAACAGAAATTCTAGAGTCTGAGTAACTGGAATTAGAATTCTAGCTTTTTTGTTTACTAAAAACCTTAAGCCAGTTTCTAACATTGCAACATAGAAACAATATCTATCTTATAATGTTGCTCTGAAGAGAAAACAAAATGATCGGTGTAAGGTGTTCCAGCATAATGCCTAACACATTGTCAAATCTCAACAATGCCTCAAAATTCCTTACGTTATAAATTCTTCCTGTCTACTAGCAATATGGGACACATACATTATAAATAAACCCTCTAACCACATCCACTCTCTCTATAAATTAGTACCAGTATATCTCCTTCCTGCCTAGATGCTAACGGTAAAAAATGAAGGTAAAAATTAAAGACTACTTTAAAAATTCTACTTCAAGGTAACAATTGGAAATCAATCTACTTTTACTTATCTATATATTAATATTAGAAAGGACTGCCAGCAGTGTTAGTTCTAGGAGACTAACCCTCCCACAGATAACAACCATAAGCTCTAGAGAAAATAAAAACACACAAACAAACAACACTAGTTTTATAGTACTAAAGACCCCAAAGCAGGCAGAAATTGAATGGAATCTATTAAAAATGAAAGGACAGCAGCACTGAATGACTGTTTGCCTGGTAACAGGCCCCCTCCACACCTACTGAAGCTAAAACGCCAATAGAAATCCCACAGTCTTGCTGGTTAAAGAAACCAAAATACCAAGTTCAAGGTGGCAAAAGCAGTTGAAAAGTGATGGGAAAAGTCCTTCAAAGGAGAAAATCACATAAAGGGTGCCCTTAATGCTGCATATTACCTCTGCCCAAATCTCTGGCAGACTCATGAAGAATGTATACATGGTGCAGACTCCAAGCAGCCCAATTAAGAATAAAAGAACTGAATAGACACTTTCACTGCCCACAATAAGACGGAGTACAGAATTTGAGTACAGTTAAGTAAATCAACTACTATCTTGATCTATTCTGACCATAACAAATACCATAAGCTAGGTGGCTTAAGCAATCCAAATTCATTTTCTTACAGTTACAGAAACTGTAATCCAGCATCAAGGTTCCAACAGGGTCAGTGTCTGATAAAAACTCTCTCCTTGGGCTGTAGACAGCTATCTTCTCACTACCTCTTCACATGGTAGAGGGCAAGCTTTCTGGTGTCTCTTCTTATAAGGGCTTTACCCCAATGACCTCATCTAACCCTAAGTACCTACCAAAAACCCCATCTCCAAATGCCATCAGTTAGGGCTTCAACAAAGAATTTGGGGAAAAGGGGCACAAACACTGAGTTTATAATAATGAATTTTAAAAGAATCAAGTCTTCAGAGGGGGTATAACAGAATTCAGAGTCTATAAGGTAACATTCACAGTGTCTATTATAGAATTCAGAATTATTAGACTTAAGAATAAATAAGAAAAAGTGATCCACACTCAAAAGAAAACATTAAAAAAGAGTTTGCATATTAAAAATGCATCTACTTAAACAATTAAATGATTTACAAACCTAGAAATTTTGAGTTATGTGAAAATAACTCACAGGTCAGTATGCCTGCCAACAATGGCACAGACAGTGACAGAAAAATTAAGGCTAGCCTAAAGCAAAATGTTGAAATAGGCTGGCACTCAGACTTCCTCTATCAGAGCCCAACTCATTTGACCTTCTGGCATTCTTATAGGCCTATTCTAGAGTTCTGCTCTTATTCTCAATTGGCTGCCAACTACTTAACTAATTAACTAATAATTAGGTATCACTGGTAATTCAGATGTGAACTCTTTGAGAGGGTCTTAAAGACACTACTGAAAAGCCTCTATGGACTAACAAACAGTTGGTAAAGCTCTACATATTAAAAAAATTAAACTGAATCAAATTCAGACCATAACTATGTTTGTAAAGAGAGTCTTGACTATATCCAACCTTATTTTCTGGTTTGCTTTCCTGCTGACCTCATGGAGATTGCTACCCTTGTTGTTTAATAGTATCATAGACCTTGGAGTAAATGATACTGAATAACTGAAGACGAGCCACAACTGAGTCTAAAACGTGGCCAACTTGAATCTAGCTCAAAGAGTAGTAATTTTTTCCTTAACTATTCAAGAGAAAGTCTTACATAGAGTAATTTATTTTAATATAAAGAATTATTAATAAAATGAAAAGGGATCAAAACTCTTCAAGATAAAAAAGATAATAAGCATGTTGGCTAAGGGCCACCTGGGTGGCTTAGCTGGTTAAGCATCCAACTTCAGCTCAGGTCCTGATCTCGCAGTTTGCGGGTTTGAGTCCACCTGGCTGGTTCAGTTGGAAAAGCTCAGAGCCTGGAGTCTGCTTCAGCCTGCTTCAGATTCTGTCTCCCTCTCTCTCTGTCCCTTCCCCATGTGCTCTGTCTCTGTCTCTGTCTCTCTCTCTCAAAAATAATAAAACATTTAAAAAATGTACATCAACAACCTAAAAAAAAGTAAATAGCCTACCATTAACCAAGTAAAAAATTAAAAAGCTACAGGCTAGAAATGATATTTGTAGCTCATAAAGTACCCCTCAAAATTATGGAGAATACATAAAGAACTTCTACAAGTAAATAAATAAGAAAAAGATAATCTAATAGAAAAATGAGCAAAGGTTATAACTAGGCAATTCACCAGAGACGAGGAAACCACAGCCAAAACTTATAACCTGAAATAATACTCAGCATCAGTGGTCAGTAACATGCAAATTAAGACAATGAGGAACTATTTCACATTCATGAGTCTGGCAAAATAAAAAAACCTAATCAGTGAGGTGTGGCAAAGATGTTGACAGAATTGGACACTCTCATATACTGTATACGAAGTATAAACCACACAACTACTTTGGTCAACACTTTGACAATATCTATAAAGTTGAAGATGTACCTGTCCTATGATTTAGCAATTCTACTTCGGGATATATGCATCTTAAAAAAATTCTCACACTTGTACGTTAGATGATACATACAAGAATGCTGCACCATTATTTGTAAAAACAAAATGGGAAATAACCCAAATGCCAAACAACAGTAAAATGGACAATAGATAGTATATTCATATAAAGGAATAATAAGCAGCAGTTAAAAAAGGTGAACTAAAAAGCTGCTATGAGCATGCATGGGGAGGCTATCTTACAGAGAAGTAGAAATGTTAACTTTGATAGGGGCATCTGGAAATACAGATAAAGGAAAGTAAATAACAACAAAAGAAAAGTGGCAAACCAGACTTTACATGTACTATTAATATGAATAAACCTCCATAACCTAATGTTGATTTAAAAAACCAACAGTCCATAAAACGATGTACGTAATTCCACATATGTAAAACTCGACAAATACCAAGAACTACTGTTATATATTCTCTGTATACAGAGACAACACTACATATATTTAGCATATATAAGATATATAATATACATATACAACTACTAAAAGCATGCAAATAAACAACAGGAGATAGGGCTGCAGAAGTACAAAGTGCAATGGGATTTTGATGAAGTGTATGTGAAATTTCAATTTTACCTGCAATATTTTATTTCTCAAGCTGGGCGGTAAGTACATAGATTGCTATTACATTATGATCACAGTTTTATCAATCTTAATTCCACAACAAAAAACAATTACCAAAGAATTCAAATTATATATTTATTTAAAAATATAATAATATACCTGCAGTCAAATAGTACATTTAAATTCTTCACCTTTATTCCTGTCTCCTTGTTACCTAGTAAAATATTTTCCCCAAAGCAACAGAATCTGTTGAATTAAATGGATCCATTACATTAATCTAATTCATGGACCACTGATATTTTCAGATGATGCCACAAAAGTTAACCTAAAAAAGAGAAATCTAAAGAAAATATCAGAGGACATTCTTTATTAAAAACTCCAGTCTTCATATTGTGCATAAGCCATAACAATCTATTCTCTATCTCTGAGTAGTATACTTCGTTAATATACTCATGTTAGGTTTCCACAATTTTTGTGAGAGTTTACCCATCACAGAAATCTACTTAATTAATGACTTGCCAATCTACTAAGGATCTCCTCTGACTAGTAAGTCTCTGCACTTCGACAATGTATACAATGTGTACAATGCACACGACTGAACTGTGAATAATGTATCTTAAGGCTATTACATAGAAATTTGGTAATAAAGAAAATTCTACTAAGTTTTACAGTATATGAAGAAAAAATATGGTCTAATAAATTTTTTTAAAGTAACACATCCTTGATGACCTTAACTTTTGGAGCGCCTGGACGACTCAGTCAGTTAAGCATCCAACTCCTGATTTCAGCTGAGGTCATGATTTCAAGGTTTTGTGAGTTTGAGACCCGCATCAGTCTCTGCAATGATAGTGCAGAGCCTGCTTGGAATTCTCTCTCTCTCCTTCTCTCTCTGCCCCTACTCTGCTCGTGCTCTTTCTCTCTCAAAATAAATAAACTTAAAAAACATTTTTAATATTTAAAAAAAATGACCTTAACTTTTACTTAACATCTGCCACCTTAGGTCTCACAAATATACATGTCTCTCAGTACCAAGGTCCTTCAAGTGCATAATTTAGTGAGTATCTACTGTACCACTTATTGGCCTAATGACCTTTGGTGGGTCATTTTGCCTCACGGTTCCTTCCACAAATAATGCAGAGAAAAAGACAGTGCCTACTTCAGGAAATTTTTTGAGAGTAATAATATGCAATGATATATGTAAAACATTTAGAACAATGACCACACATGTTAGCTAATATTATGACAATCGGTCTAAAGCCTATTACACACTTTTCTAAATCAAGAGTACCTTCTGGATGTTAGGTATTGTAAATTATACTCTTAAGAAAGACCACTGGCTTGGGTACCAAAGAGTAATTTACAGCCCTATATTTCTAGTCTAGTTAATGTTTCTCCAATCTCCTTATAGTAATAGTTTGCTTCTCAGGTAACTTTCTATTCATTCTCAGAACACTACCAAATTTTCAGAGGAAAATAGGTAACTAAGCCTACTAAATTTCACTTTGCACATATTTTTCAGTAAGTGAACTCTGGGCTATACTCCTAATAATGACGTGGCTCAAAAGGTTTTTCTTTCCATGAGGAGCTAGGTTTCCAAAAGTAGTGGTTTCCAGCAGTCTGGTGGGTAGATAGTTGAGGTATTAAGTTACTGACATATTTTCATGATGCAAAGAGGGACAAATAGTGTTTCACAAACTTTAATCCTAGTATTGCTCCTGATATCAAGTAGAGGAAAGATTATCATATGCTTTTTACAGACAGAAAGGATAACAGTAGTGCTTATAAAAGAAGAGTGTGACTTGGCAAAGATCCTTATGTTGAAAAGCCAAGTGTACCAACTTCAAAAAAAACTGCTTACCTCCATACACCAAAATTTCTTCGGTAAGCCTCTAAAACCTTTACATGGCCAGGGAACTAAAGACACACTCCCCCAAAAGATCCAGAGTAATGTTCGAAATCCAGGATGAACTGAACCAAAAGATCAACAAAATAACTGAAAATACTAGCTTAATTCAAATTAGAACCAATCATTTTTTAGAAAGATAAACCTGAAAAGGTCCAATTCTCTAAATCAAACATTTCATTCACATTCAAACTAATCTAGTAATTCCATAGCTCCTTCTAAAAAAAGTGACATACATCTGAGGCAGCAGGGTGACTGAAATGGTTAAGCATCCAACTCTTGATATTGGCTCAGGTCATGATCTTGCCACAGTGAGATCATGCCTTGTGTCAGGCTCCACGCTTAGTATGCAGCCTGCTTGGTATTCTCTCTTCCTAACACTCCCCTGTTTGCTCTCTTTCTCAAAATAAATAAGTAAACTTAAAAAAAAGTGACATATATCTAAGTCCTTTTATATTAACTCACATTAAGTGACTCAGTTAAAATCCACACAGATAGCCAAATAATGCTCATTCTAAACTAATCTCAACTACTCAGAATTTGGGAACCTCCAGGTACCAAACTTAAAGTAAGCACTTAAGGAGCAATTGCAAAAGGAAGGAAGGAAGGGAGGGAGGGAGGGAGGGAAGGAGGGAAGAAAGAGAGAGAGAGAAAATAAGGAAGGAGGAAGGAAGAAAGGAAAGAAAGAAAACTAAAATTTAAAAATATGCTGAAAGGTTCCTCTAAAAAATAAGAAAAAAGAAAAACCTAGAATGAAATAACATATCAGTGGCAATAATCATCAATGGCTACTACTAAAACTAAGTGTCTAACCAAGAACTTCACAACTTATCAGGCAGCTAACACCATCAAACCCACTGGTCAATCTTAACATTGAAAAAGAGAAAGAGAAAGAAAGAAAGAGGAAAGAAAAAGGAAAGGAGAAAGGAAAAAGGAAAGGAAAGGAAAAAGAACCAGAAAGCACATACTTCTTAATGTGATGCAATACAAGATACATAGCATGACTTGTGAAGTATTCTTGCCAAAATATCATACTACAATCTAGTCAAGTCTTTAGATTAAGCACAGGAAATAAAAAACAAGTTACATCACGCTGTATGGATGCGTCCAAAAAAATACAAACTGTGGGAAATTCTACAGGACAAATGATCTGGATTTTTCTCATTAAATTAATGGTAGGTTATAAGACAAAAAAATTTAAAAAAAAGAGAGAGAGGGGGGTTACTAGAGACTGAAAGACTTACTTATCAACCAAATGCTTTATGGAATTATTTGGATTTTGAATTAAACAAACCAACTGAAGAAAAATATGAACCAGTCAGAGAAATAAGCTGAATATTTAACTACATTTAAAGAATTACTCATTTTCCAAGTGTGCTAATAGTACTGTGGATGTATTATGAGTCCTTATCTTTTTAGAGATATACACAGTGAAGCATTTATAGATGAGATACGTCCAAGGTTTGCTTTTAAGTCATCCTTTTAAGGGGGAATGGGAGGGATAATAGAAGAAACAAAATACACATTTCAAACTGTCAAAACTGGTCATGGATGTATGGTGACTGATTTTCCTATTATATTTCTGTATGTGTGAAATGCCCCATATTAGAATGTTAAAGAGAGAGCGGATCAGAGCACTAGATCAAAAATATCTGATTGGTGGAACTCTCAAACTTTTGAAGTGCTTGTGCATCAATTTTACTTAAAAATCAAAACCAAGAATGTGTATTTTAAGTATTGCCTTTAAGTATTACATTTGCATATTTTAAGTAATGATTTCAGCTATAACGTATGTTCACTCTATGTCTAGTTCTTATTACTGACATTTGCCAACACACACACACACTTTACTCCACAAAGTAACCAAGTTCTGAATATTCTAACCTCTAAACATCTCAATCTGTTCCTTTCTTCTCCTACCACTACTTCATTTCAAACCACTGACATTTGATCAGACTCTTGCTATAGCCTCCTCATGGGTCTCTCTTTTCAAGTTAAACTCACACCATTCACTTTGCATACTGTTTCCTTAAGTGGATCCTCAACATCTCCGGTATGAAATCCAGACTTCTCAAGACATACATTGCCCTCAGAAATCTGGTCCGTGTCTATCTCTACAATACTCCTCCCAGTACCCCATAACATCCCATACTCCACTCATTCATAACTACATAAAGTATTCGTACAATAGATCCCACAATAAACTAAGGACGGTCTTCTCCTCTAACACTCAATTCCCTTGGACTAAAACCACCAATTCAATGCCCCTCTATCTCCAGTTTTATTCCAATTCCCACTGCCTCTATAAGACTCACCTCTACTATCAGCCTTTGTGCAAACCCACCCAGACTTTCTATCTCTCCTTGCTTACCCCATATTTTCAAGGTAATCTCTGTAATGGTATCACACTATCCTTCTGGTTTTTGCCTATCTGTATTGCCTTCACAACTAATAAGGTATCGAAACCAACTTGGTAATAAACTATTAATAAAAAAAAAACTATTACGGTATCGCAGTGTGTCCAATACAGAAGACACTGTTTGTGATGTATGCACCTTCCACTGACAAGTAGATCTGTTACAAAAACTAGACTGTAAGCTGTTTGAAAGTGGAAAACTTGTCTAATGCATATTTGCCACTCCAGTGCCTATTACAGTGCTTGAAATATATTAAACACTAAATAAGCGATTACCAAATGAACAAAACAAATGACTTCTAATAGCCGTGGTACACAATTTTGTACAAAATTTGCTTCCACTCCAGAGTTTTAAACTTGTGTTTCTTGGTATCTTGTTTGTTGTGTATTATTTTATGGTTGGTTGGCTGGTTACTTTTAAAGCTTTTTAAAATGCAGAAAAAAATTGTATGTTTTCTTTTAATGTCAAAGAAGAAACTGATCAACCAGAAAGAAGCAAATGCTTTAAATAAGAATTTACAGTAAGAATTATACAACCTACTTCAGTGAGCTTTTAGGTCACAGTGCTGACCTAAAATCTGAGGAGGCTCAACAAATTATCATTATTGGACAACCTCAGTTTTCAGTTTTCAGTTTTCACTATAATTTAGTTGGAAACTATAATTTTAAAAAATCACAGAACTCAATAGCTGCCAAAACTCAAGAATGTAAAAAATAAAATCAGACCCTAAATTTCAAAATTTAAAGTGAGAATTTCTCTGTAGGATGAACAGGAATGTTAACATGTACAATCAATACTGAGTTCATGTTATAAGCCAAGGATGGTGCACAATTTATGGATACAAACATATCATCTGGGGAAGCACGTTTGCTATATATAAAAAGATTGGACATAAATGGAAAGAGCAGAAAAAGGAGAAACTCAGACCACATCTTAATTTTCGGAAGCTGGGTTTCAAAGCACATAAACAACAAGACATTAAGAGGCTGACTTTGAGAAGAGCATCTAAGGTAAGACTAAGAAATTATAGACTTTCACTAGAAAATCATTAGAAACAAAGGTGTCTGGTAATAAAATATTAGGAAACAATGCCTTTGAAGAAGATGAATCATCTTAATTTCCATTTTGCAAGTTATCTAAAATTTTTTTAGGATACTGAAATATGTTCAAATTTATGCTGCTTACCATAAAAAGAAAAACTAGACACATCACCAGAGAGTCAGTACTAATGGTTTGCTTTTTTCATACAAAAGGCACTTTGATTCAACCCCCACCCCAAAACAGATTCTCTTAAAATCCACGGAACAAGTTAAAAAATCTGGCGTCAGTAAAGAAACTTAACAAACCCTTCTTTTAAAATTAAGGAAAAAAAAGTAAAATGACGTTTTTATTGACTTTTCGTTACCAAAGAAGGTGGAAAATAGTGTAAGGTGCACTATTTATTCAAAGTATAACTATATTCGTGGTTTCACTTTTGTATGGCAATTGAATTAACTCCTGGAGAAAAGTAACTCTGCCAGACTCCAGCAGAGGGAGAGTTGTCTGCATGAAACCAACAAGTTCAAGTACTGACCAGAAAAACACCTCGCTCGCTCTTCAGGTCCCTGTAAATTACTTTCTTTGTAAGAAATCTTCAAATTCGATTCCTGGCCTTACCAACAACAACAACAGGCGCTAATGAAAGCTGCAATGCACCGCATCCCTCTCGCCACTCCGCACCGGAGGTTTAAAACACGACCAACCCTTCTCTAGGGCAACAGATGGGGCAGTTAGATGTAAATCCAGACACCACATCGTCTCGGTACCTCCAGCAGCGCCCCAATAAAAATACTTAATTCTTGCTGAAGAACACTGCAAACAAGATCTACCGTCAGTACCATCAAACCCTTCCTCTCCGGCTCCAAAAGGAAAACGTACCTGTGGAGTATCCACTGCGCAGCAAACCAGGCACGGCTCCAATCCCGTGTCCTCTATCCCTTTTTTGTTCCCTCCCAGCCCTCCTTCCCTTTCCAAGCAGAACTTGAGCAGAGCATTTGGCTCCCTTATCTGCCAGCAACTGGCGCCAGGAGGAACGCGCTCCCGGGAGATGCGGAGCCTGGAGGCTGAACGCTGCGTCGGGCGCGCCGCGGCCGCTCGGCTCCTCCGGGTACTCCCGGGCTCGCGCCTCCGCCGCCTCGAGCGGCCCTCGCCGGAGCCGGGGCTCCGCTCCGGGGATTCCCGCGGCGAGCCGTCGCGCCAGATTTGCTACCTGCTTCCTGCCCCTCACCCCCGAACGAACTGCGTTCCCGTCCCGCCGAAGCGAGTCCGGAAGACAACCAGGGGCTCCCTCGCCACAGGCAACGTGGCTCCGGACACACACTGGCGGGGCGGGTCCTTCCCCTCCCGGCCCGCAACCCCCGGGACCATTCCCCCGCTGGGGCCTGCGTGGGTCCAGTACCATTCTCCTCACGGGGCGGACTCCGGAAGGGCAGCAACTCCACCTCCTCCTCCTCCGCGGCCTGTAGCCATCTATCGGGAAGCGTCTCCGGAGGCGGCAGCAGAGGCCGCCGGACAAGGACAGCCCAGGGAAACCTTCTCAGAACTAACTCAGCTCCGGCACTAGCAGCAGAAGCTGAGTCTTTCATAATTGTGCGACCAACTCCTCCGGGGGACTGGCCACAGGGACGCGCCCGCGCCCGCCTCCGCCCGCGACGGGGCCGTACACAGACCACGTGAGGGTCGCGTCGTGTACGTCGCCGCCCGCGGGCTGGGTCACGTGAAGGGCGCGCGCTCCCTCAATTCCAGGCTGCTTCCCTGCGCGCCGCGCGTGCGCGCGGCGGGCCGGGGTTTCCCTTGCCCCAGCCTCCCGGGTTCCCCGTGAAGGGTCGGGTGTTCTCCCAGGGTCTCCACTGTATACTTGGGCGGGACTCGCACAGACATCTGTGTCCCCTCCCGGGATGGAACTCGAGGAGGTAACAGTGAAGGGTTAAAAGTTCTGGGCCTCCGGGATCGTGCCTGGAGTTGCGGCGTGGTCTCATCGCCGCTAGCGGGGCCTGGCCTCCCCCAGCTGCGCTAATGGGCCTGGCCACTGCCTGCGCTCCCCTGCCGCGTTTCCGAGCCCCTTCCCCTGTGTTAGGGGTCTTCCTCTCCGCATCCAAAATGCCACATCTTCTTCTCACCCCAAATCATGTTCTTCCTCCAATTTCCCCTGTTTCTGCCCGAAAAAATTCTCCATCCTTTCCCTCCGGAGATTTAACTAGAGGCTCCATCCTTTCCTTCCGGAGATGTCACCTACAGACAGCTCCTATACCACGTCCCGTAACCAAAGACTGCAGGTTGCTCCTGGGTCTAATATCGCTCTGCCTTTCCTTTTCCTTTGCTAACACACCAAACCCAGCCCAGGTTTGACAATTAGTTATAGTTTACTAACTCGTTTTCCACATGACTCTTATGCTCCCGAGGAAAAAAATTCCTCCATCTGATCCTCTGTTATCTGGTTCTATCACACCTCTTTTTAAAAACAACTTGACTGGCGCCTGGGTGGCTCAGTAGGTTAAGCGTCTGGCTTCCGGCTTCGGCTCAGGTCGTGATCTCTAGGTTCGTGGGTTCGAGCCCATGTCGGGCTCTGTGCTGACAGCTAGCTCAGAGCCTGGAGCCTGCTTCGGATTCTGTGTCTCCCTCTCTCTCTGACCCTCCCCTGCTCGTGCTGTCTCTCTCTGTCTCTCAAAAATAAATAAAACATATTAAAAAAAATAAAACAACTTGATTGGGGAATAATTGACATACAGTAACCTACGTGTATTTAAATGTGCATCTTGACAAGTGTTGACATGTGTTTGCACTTATGAAATCACTATTACCAAGCCTGTGAACATATTCATTACACTCCAAGTTTCCTCTGCAGTGTGTAATCCCTCCATCCTATTTCTTCCCATTCCCATACCTTTGCAGTCACTGATCTGTTTTCTGTAACTATAGATTCGTCTGCATATTTCAGAGTTTTATATAATGGAATCATACAATATGTACTTTTTTTGGGTCTGGCTCCTCTCACTCAGCATAATTATAACTTAAACATGACCCACAGTTCCCTGAAGTAGGATCTTCTCTCCAACAAAACCGATTTGCCCATTGTTTTACCTAATATTCTTTGGCTGTTCTTGTGAACAGTCTTCAAGTATTGCGTATTCCTTCCCCATCTGGCAGGCCCAGCAGGACCATTGTTTTAAAAAAATGCTTTATTATATGTGTCATACCTTTCCTACTAGATTATCAGCCCCTTGGGGCAGGGATTTTGGCTAATTAATGCATACATCCAATAGATGTTTATTTTCTAGATCTCAGTGGGGCCTACACACTTCCTGCCTGAAGGGAAATTGTAATCTAGAAAGTGGAGAAAAACCAGAAAATCAAAATACAGTGAGATGAGAGTGCTTTGTTTTCCTCAGTCTTTGTGACTCTGGTCTTTTTCTGCACCCACAAATGCTTCACTCCTTGCTTGGGTAATGTAGAAAGGTTAAAATAGCTCCATGGCACTTGATCTCCAGAGCTCTTGCTAAATTGGAGCACTTAGTTCAGAGTTAGAAATGAGAAGTATAATTAATCTTTAACGGAACTAATGAAAATAAAGTCCTTGATTTACAGGTTATCAGAAGCCCTGAAGTTCAACATACTGCTCTGCAATGAGTAATCAACTCTGGAGCACGCATTCATTCACTTTTAAAAAAGTACTTAGGGGGTCCTGGGTGGCTCAGTCGGTTGAGCCTGAGTTCGGCTCGGGTCTTGATCTGACAGTTCAGGGATTCAAGCGCCGCATCAGGCTAGCTGCTGTCAGTGCAGAGCCTGCTTTGGTTCCTCTGCCCCACTCTCTTCCTGCCCCTCCCCCGCTCACACTCTCCCTCTCTCAATAATAAATAAATATATTTTTTAAAAAGTACTGAGTTAAATAAAACATTAAGAAAAAAAAAGGGGGCTCCTGGGTGGCTCAGTCCGTTAAGCCTCTGACTTCGGCTCAGGTCAGATCTCACGTTCGTGGGTTGGAGCCCTGCATCAGGCTCTGTGCTGACAGCTAGCTCAGAGCCTGGAGCCTGCTTCTGGTTTTGTCTCCTTCTCTCTCTGCCCCTCCCCCCTCTCATGTTTTGTCTCTCTCTGTATCAAAAAATAAATAAAACATTAAAAAAAAAAGTACTGAGTTGCCTAAGACTGTATTAGGAATAGTCCTCTTTAATGTTCAGTGATGAAGAAGATGGATATATTCACTATTTAAGAAAATGTTCATTAAATGCTCTTTCTGTCTCGCTTCTTTCTCATAGGGGCTCTGTTTCCATTTTGCTTATGACATCTCTAATTCCCACTCTCACTGAATCACATACTGATTCTCCTTCCTATCCTTGCCCAATTATTTGCAACAATTCAACATTTACTACACTCTGTTTAAAGCACTAAGTGTTACACGTGATTTAAAAAAAAAAATGGAAAAGCATGGTACTGTACCAACTTAGATTTTTTTTTTATTTGTGTATCTAGAATGTTTTACTTGGTCACCTGGGTGCTCAGTCGGTTGGGCAACTGACTTTGGCTCAGGTCATGACCTCACAGTTCACAAGTTCAAACCCCGCATCTGGCTAAGTGCTGACAGCTCACAGCCTGGAGCCGGCTTCGGATTCTGTGTCTCCCTTTCTCTACCCCTTGCCCACTCATGCTCTGTCTGTCCCTCTCTCTCAAAAATAAATAAACATTTAAAATAAATGGCGCCTGGGTGGCTCAGTCGGTTAAGCCTCCGACTTCAGCTCAGGTCAGATATCACGTTCGTGGGTCGAGCCCCGCATCAGGCTCTGCTGACAGCTAGCTCAGAGCCTGGAGCCTGCTTCCGGTTCTGTGTCTCCTCCTCTCTCTGCCCCTCCCCCTCTCATGCTCTGTCTCTCTCTGTATCAAAAATAAATAAAAAGTTAAAAAAATTATTTAAAAAAATAAAATAAATGTAAAAAGGGGCACTTGGGTGGCTCAGTCGGTTGAGCCTCCGACTTCAGGTCAGATCTCACGTTCGTGGGTTTGAGCCCCACATCAGGCTCTGTGCTGACAGCTAGCTCAGAGTCTGGAGCCTGCTTCCGGTTCTGTGTCTCCTTCTCTCTCTGCCCCTCCCCCTCTCATGCTCTGTCTCTCTCTGTATCAAAAATAAATAAAACATTAAAAAAATTTTAAATAAAATAAATGTAAAAAATAAACATTTAAAAGAAAATAAATAAAAGGGCACCTGGGTGCCTGGGTGTCTCAGTCGATTAAGCATCCGACTTTGGCCCAGGTCATGATCTCACCGCGAGAGTTGGAGCCCTGTGTCAGGCTCTGTGCTGACAAGTCAAAGCCTGATACCTGCTTCGGATTCTGTGTCTCCTTCTCCCTCTGCCCCTCCCCAGCTCGCACTCCTCTCTCTCTCAAAAACAATAAACATCTAAAAATTCAAATAAGTAAATAAAATGTTTTACTTTGAAATAATTGTAGAATTATAGGAGGTTGCAAAGAAATGCACAAAAATGTACAAATACATTTCCTCAATATCCCTTTCCCCTCCCCCGCAGCATCTCATATAACCACAGCACAATATCAAAACCAAGGAATTGACATTGACAAAATCCACAGATTTGACACAGATTTCACTGGTTGTACATGCACTCATATGCGTATATGTAGGTGTGTAGTTCTATACAGTTTTGTCACATGTGTAACCTGGACTAACCACCCAAACAATCAAGATGCTCAACTGAACTATCACCATAAGATCCCTCATGTTATCCCTTTTACACCCACTCCCCTTCCATCCCACTCCTAACCTCTGACACCCACCTATCTGTAACTCTAGCTCCATAGTTATAATTATTATAATTGTAAAAACAATTGTTTATGTATTACAATTGTTATTCACAATTGTTACCTAAATGGAGTCATGCAATATATATCCCCTTGTGGCTAGACTCCCTGGGCACAAATCCCTGGAGATCCAGCCAAGCTGCTGCTCGCACCAGCAGTTTATTCTTTTTCCCTGCCGAACTGTATCCCGTGACATGGATGGACCGCAGTTTGTCCATTTACCTTTTGAAGGACATTTGGGCCTCTACAACCAAAGCTGCCATGAGCATTTGTGTACAAGTTCCTCCATGAAAATAAGTCTTCATTCTCTAAGATAAATGCAACTGGTAGGCCCTTCATAAGTCTATTTTTAGTTCTTAAAGGAACTGGTTATATTTGGAAGATAAGAGTCCAAGGATCACCTGACAGGATACGGGTGTGAGAGAAAAGAGAGGTGTCAGGGATGGTTTGAAATGAGCCAGTATGTAGAATAGTGATAGAACATAGTAGGGGCTCAGTAAATGTCAGCTACACAAATGACCACAAACACAACACAAATGAAGAAATGAGAAAATCCATGAGACACTGTAAGCTACAGACATTGCCTTAGAAGGCATTGAGTCACTCTCGGGAACTCAGCGCATAGAAGCCGTTTTGATTATTTGCAAGAAACTGAAAAAGAGGAGTGCCACTTCCTCTTAAAATATAGAAAGCCATAAGAGAATGTCACTTCCATTTCTAACGAGAGAAAGCCAGATAAACCACAAAACTAAAATTTTTTAAACTCATCAGAGAACAGAGGTCATTGTATGCAACTGAGAAGACTGAATTCCAAAGAGCGACAAGTATCTTCTAGGAAAGACAGGACAAACGATTTTGCCTCAGGCAAATGAAAGTGTCTGTGGGCTGGAGGGAGTTTACCACGACCCACCCCTTTCCCCCCACCCTCCAACCCTCACCCTAGATCTTTCCCTGAAGGAAGACTGGAGGCAGCCAACCCTCAAATTTTCAGCTATCAATCTAGTGCATCCATTCTCAATGTCAAAAAGGGTGATACTACCTACTTTCAAAGAAGTGAAAATTGATTCTTGAGACAGGGGGTGAAAAATATTACTCTTTTTATATATAAAGGACAGGTATATACATGAAACATTACAGTTTCATGAAAGGAAGAGTATAATTAGGAAAAAATAGCTAAAAAGACTCCATAGTGGAGTGATAATAAGAAAGGTGGTGCAGGTGGGGGGGTGAGAATGATCTAGAAACAGAGATAGATTGAAGTCTAACTCAAAATGAAGATAAATGCTATGATTGCTGTCGTAGCCAGCCTCCAACAGGGCCCTCAATGTTCTTCACTTTCTGGTGTTCTCACCCTTGTGTAATCTCCCACATTGAATAGGACTGACCTGTGTGGTCAGTGGAATATTGTGGAAATGACAATGTGTCAGACTTCTAAGGCTTGGTTATAAAAGACATTTTGGCTTCCACCTTCTTTTAGATAACTCACTCTGGAGGAAGTCAGCTACCATGTTAGGAGGACACTCAAGTAGTCCTTGAAGATGTACAAGGGACAAGGAAATGAGACCTCCTGCCAACAGCCAGTATCTACTTGCCAGTCCTGTAGGTAACCCATTGAAAATGTATCCTTCAACCCCAGATAAGATGTCAGATGACTGCATTCCCCAACTGACTGACATAACCTCATGAAAAACTGACATAACCTCATGACATAACCTCATGAAAAACTGTGTTCCCAAATTCCTGATTTTGGGGAACTATGAGAAATTATAGTGTTAATTGTTCTTTAAGTTATTGATTAGAGGGTTATCTATTATACAGATATATGTAACTGATAAAAATGTTATACAAATATGGCACTATGCAGTGGTAGAATCTAATCACCAGTTGGGAATATCTGGAAAGCTTGGAGGCCCTAGCATATGAACTAAGTATTGTGGGAAGAATTAGAAGGGTATATATAGAAGTCTAGTAAGGTTTTCTAGATAAAGAAAATAAACAGAGACAGAGATGTACAACCATGTGATATCAACCCTTTTAAATGAAAGAAGGCTGGGATTCCAGTAATAAATAAACCCAAACAGCCTCTTCCTTAGAATTAATTCAGTAAGAATGATCCTTAAGTCTCCTCAGTACTTAAAACCCATCAGTGGTTCTTATTGGATTCTAAAGGTCCAAATACCTTAGTATTTGATCCCATCTTATTTTTCCAGTTTTATCTCTAGTTATATCTCCTAGCCTACTTCCTATCCCCTGCAAATGTACATTATCAGTACTCAACTTCTAAATTCCTTCTTTCAAGATTTTTTTTATTGCTTCCCTACAGCACACCCAATCTGAGTTAGATGCTCCTTCTAAATGCTCCCATCGCACATTATATATTCATTATTATAACATTTCTCTCCCTGTACTCTAATTACCAACTTACTTGCCAATCCCCTCACCTCCTGCCAGGAAATGTTCAAGGAACCTAACCTTATCCATCTTATTTATCAGTGAATTCCAGCTCAATGACACATACGGAGGAATCATACAATAATATTTGTTAAAGAAAAAAGTAAACATTCTGATAGGCCAGATTCTACAGATGTAACTCTGTCCTTTGATTCAAGCATGCAGAGTGTTGTCAGATTAAGACAAAGTGCTATTCCTACATAGTAAAGGGTTACAGGAAGTGGAGCAGAACATGGAAGTCCATGTTCTCATAGTATATAGTTTAAGTCATCAGCCATCCATTTACTCATCACATTTGTTGAACAACTACTGTGGAGTACACAGTGTGTGCTAGGTTACTTCTTTGTGTGGTTCAGGGCTGTGCTACTGTTTGTACCTCTTTCTTTAAATGTTTTATTCCAGGGGAACTTGGGTAGCTCCATCAGTTAAGTATCAGACTCATGATTTCAGCTTGGGTCATGATCTCCCTGTTCATGAGATAGAGCCCAGCATTGCTCTCTGCACTGACAGTGTGGGGCCTGCTTGAGATTCTCTCTCCTCTCTCTCTGTCCCTTGCCCCCTCAAAATAAATTAATAAAACTTTAAAAAAGTGTTTTATTCTAAAACTGCCTACAGTGGCCTTGGTTTCTAAGTGTCCAATACTCTAGTGCACATGGTCTGTTGAAACAACTGAGATATCCTCTAAGAAGGTAGAAAAAAGAAGATGGAAGTAAGACAAATATAAAATTAAATTACTTATGAAATCAATTTCTTAGACATCAATTCCCTTAATATATCCATATCCCTTGGAATGTCTTCATTTATCACCATGGGTATATAAATATACCTCAGTTTGAGGACTATGCCTTAGAATACTAACTCTGATAACCCCATGATGGTTAAGTTTAGGAGTCAACTTGACTGGTTCATGGAGTGCCCAGACTAAACATGACTTTTTAGGAGGGGTCTGTGAGGGTGTTTCTGCATGAGATTCACATTTGAATTGGTCTCCCCATTGTGAATGGGATTTCTTCCAACCTATGGAGGACCCACATAGAACAAAAAGGCAGAGGAAGGGGAATTTATTTTCTGCCAGACTGATGAACTGGGACATCAGTCTCCTCCTGTTCTCTGCAAATGCATCATCAGCTCTCTTGTTCTTAGAACTATACCTCCAACTTTCCTGAGTCTCCAGCTTGTAGACGCAAATCATTGGATTTCTCAAACTCCATAATTTCACGAGTCAATCATATATATCAGTTCTATTCTCTGCAAAATCTGGACTAATACACATCATCTTCCATCTTGCTGCTTCAATCTACTGATAGATATGCAATTTTATTGCATGGAATTACAATAGTGTGGTCAACAAAAGGTTTTCAAGCAAAAAATTTTTTATTATGAAAAAATTGTATGAGAAATGAATAATTGAAATTTGAAATTAAAACACAATACCATTTACATTAGTCCCCCCAAAAATGAATTCATACTTTGGTATGAATCTAACAAAATATATACAAGATTCATATGAGGAAAACTACAAAACTTTGAGGAAAGAAGCCAAAGAAGCTCTTATATAGAGAGATACTCCATCTATGTGGGCAAGATGAGCTCAAGACTGAGTTCAGTATTGTCAAGATATCAGTTCTTCTCAATTTGATCTATATATTCAACATAATTCCAATCAAAATCTCAGTAAGTTACTTTGTGGACACCAACAAACTGTTTCTAAAGTTTCTATGGAGAGGCAAAATACTGATAATAGCCAGCACAATATGAAAGGAGAAGAACAAAGTGGAGGCGGATACAATAACTCCCTAACTTCAAGACTTACTACAAAGCTATAATAATAAAGACAATTTCTTCTTTGTTTTGGTAATTTAACTTTGCTAACAAATATATACAATACTTCGTGTTGCATTCACATTTAGAAACTTTCAGAAGCACGGTTCACTGATTGAAACTCAAGCATCTGCAGTGGGAATATCTGTAACAAAACCATTTTAAATATTGGTAGATTTTCCGAGGTTTTAGGGTATTTAATAATAAAGAGGCTTAATTTTAACCTAGAAAAAATATTTTTAGAATATTCTGAATTTATTGTAAGTCGTACTATATCTGAAGTAACTAATACGTAGTACAATTTCTGAATGATCGAGTATCTGTGATACTCATCAGGTTTTGTGACTTCCCATAATTTTTTTTCTGATGTTTATTTATTTTTGAATGAGAGAGAGATAGAACGTGAGTGGGGGATGGGCTGAGAGGAGGGAGACACAAAATCCTAAGCAGGACGCAGGCTCCGAGCTGTCAGTGCAGAGTCCAAAATGGTGCTCCAACTCATAAACCGTGAGATCATGACCTGAGACCAAGTCAGACACTTAACCAACTGAGCCACCCCTCCATAATTTTTTATTACATGTTTTACAAACCTTGAAATCCACACAAATACAGAGGTTTACATTTAGATAAGTAAAGCAGGTTTACAATATAACAATTTGAAAGCATCAGAGTCCTTATCTCCCTACATTGAATGGCTAGCATTGAATTTGTTGAAAGGTTTCGATTATTCAGATATTGTTCTACTCACTTAACATGTATTAAGTCCTCTCAACTCCATCAGCTAGGTACCCTTATTATCATCCAATTTGTAGAGAGGAGGAAACTGAGGCACAGGACAGAGCCAGGGTTACAACCAAGACAGTATAGTTCCAGCATTTATGTCCTTAACCCATTTTCTTTATTACCCTTTCTGACAATAAAAACAAAAACAAAAACTGAGAAATTGGCCACTAATAATTAAGAACAGATTGTATGTGATTCAGTCTTTCACAAACCTTTTCCTTAATCTATTTACTCAGAGAATTAAGGATCTTTGTTTTCTTCACTAGGTCCAAATAGCTGGCTTATATAATTGTTTCCACAGTAATCATGCTTTGACCTTTCCCTGAATGGATTTGCCACCAGAATAAGTCCCTGGACAACTGAGCAAGAGACACTGTATGTTAAAACTGAAGAGGAACAACTTAGAATGTGGGCAACATGAATATAATTAAAAATCAATTAAAGCATCAAAACAAAAAGAAAGTCAATATATGACATGTTTATTTTTGTAAATTTTCCTTGTCACCTAAATTAGACACTTATAAATTTGGAAAATCCTTTGTTTATATAAGCTGAGAGTGATTAAGCCAGTTCCAACAAATTGTGTTGTACTTTGGATAGAGGATTAATGGATTTTCTTCCTGAGGCTTTCTTTAAAAACAAAACAAAACAAAACAAAAAAAAACCCAACCTGGTTTTCAAGAGGAAAGCTTGTATAATGGCAACCAAAAATACCTGGAATATTTCAAATATTAATCTCTAACCCCAAAAGCTTAGTACAATGCCTGGCATATCATTGGTATTCAGTAAATAGTTCTGGAATTTTTGAGAGGATGAAAATGGGCTTCTTCAACTTTATTACATGCAAAATGTCAATTAGCTACACAATATACAAGTTAATACATATTTTTTGTAACTCTTTTCTTTGGACCTAGTTTATTTTCTTATTTTTTTAATGTTTATTTTTGAGAGAGAGAGAAAGAGAGAGAGAGAACATGAGCGAGGGGAGGGCAGAGAAAGAAGGAAGATAGAGGATCCGAAGCAGGCTGCCTTCTGACAGCAGTGAGCCCGATACAGGGCTTGAACTCCTGAACTGCAAGATCAAGACTTGAGCCAAAGTTGGATGCTTTAGCTGACTGAGCCACCCAGGCGTCCCTGGCCCTAATTTTTAAAAGAAAGAAATCTCTTCCTAAAGCTTTAGAACTCTACCCCAAGTGACTGTATGTGGGCAGAAGCTAGAACCAATTACCAGTGGCCATAGAGAGAAATTCCCTTTTGAGTTGAACAAAGCCTCTGTGTTGATGAAGAATGTTATTGCTGGGACTGTACGAACCGCTCTGAAGTGTGTGAGTCTATAATGAATGGTGACTTTGCATAGGTAGAGTTTAGAGAGGTCTGAGACTAACTGTATCCAACTATGATGAACAGTGATGTTTTCTTAAACCTAAATCATTTGGTTCCACTATTTCCTGAGAAAGTAAAAACAGAAAACCCTCAAAACCAAAAACTACGAGGTTTATGTAAAAAACTAATCTCTGAAGCAAACATACAAACCACCAAAAAAATGCTAATCTCTGAATTTTACTTCAGGGAGAGATTTAATTAACTACATAAAACTGAGAGATGAACAGTCAGGTTGTACATGTTGGCGATTTTGGATTTTAGGGATCATGAGACTGTGTTGTAGATTTTAATTTTCATGGTTGATATTTAAATTATTAATTGGTGGTTTCTAATTGTGAACTGTTATTCATCTGCACAGACATTACAATGTTTTTGAGAAAACCCAAGTAGTAAGATATATAAAAAGATAATTCTGCTCAAACTTGATTATCTAGTTTGGAACTGCCATTTGCTTTGATATTTATTCTGGTTTCTTAAAAAAAAAAAAAAAGGTTTTCTTTCCATAGGATATTGGTAAAAAATTGAAAACAAGGAATCTCAAAAAGAGATCTCATTTTCTGATACTGGATATCATTATTTCTGTTATATATTAACACTGCTAACATATATCTTCTAACTTAATAGCAATTTATTAGGATTTTAGCATTATAAGGAATGGAAGTTAAATGCCATTAAAATGGAATTATTCTAAGTATATATGTCTGTTTATGTGTGTATGTGTATACTCGCCTCACTATTCTTAGGAGATTTTCGTCTTGTTTCATGGAAATCTCAAAGGGATAACAGGCAGGTAGCTAATCTTAACCTAATATACTTTAAGATCATAAAAGCCAATTACAGTAGACAAAAGACCTTAAGTAAAACTAATATATGTAAAAACATAAAATAACTGGGAAGCCAGCTATTCATTGTATTAATTGACTCTGTGCTTTGAAAAAGATTTAAATACAGTCTAGGTGCCTAATACCAAATGATTATAAGTGTACAGCTGAAGAGTAAAAATATGAGGAGAGGCACACATGAAAGGAAATTGAACACACACCTAATTTTGCTCCCTCAAAACACTGTATGAAACAGAGTTCTCAAATGAAAAATGAAAACTTTTGATTAAGAATGTCATGCTGGTTGTGCAGGGTGGGCGAATTTCATGCACACACAAGAGTAGAAACAAACACCCATCACCCAGTTTCAGTGATTAAGATTTTACTGCATTTGCTTAATCTTTGCCCGTTTTCTTACAGTTTTAGCTGAAGCTGATTTAACTTTTCTCTTTTTTTCTTTTTAATATTTACTTAATTTGGGGGGAGCACAAGTTAGGGAGGTTCAAAAAGAGAGGGGGACAGAGGATCAGAAATGGGCTCTGCAGACAGGCTGACAGCAGTAAGCCCGATGTAGGGCTCCAACTCACGAACTTCAAGATCATGACCTGAGCTAAAGTCGGAGGCTCAACTGACTGAGCCACCCAGGTGCCTTGAAGCAGATTTAATTTAAAGCAGATCATGAACATCAGATCATTTTGGTCCTCTATATTTCAACATACATCTGTTTTTAAAAATGGACTTCATGACATTATCACATCTAAAAAATAAAATCATTATTTGGTATTGTCTTTTATCTGGTTCATTACCAAATTTTCCTAGTGGGTTCACAAATGTCTTATTTAGTTGTTTGTTGAGTTGGGATACAATCAAGGTCTCCGCAAGGATTTGGGTATCATGTCACAGAAGTTTCTTTTAATTTACAGCAGCCCCTCCTTCCTCACTTTTCCCCTCTGTGCTATTGATTTATTACAAGAATCAATTCAGTTGTCCTTTAAATGTTGCATATTCCGTATTTGTAAGTTTGCTCCCTTGAGTGTCATTTAACTTGTTTCTTCATCCTCCATATTTCCCATAGTTAGAAGTTCATTCTCTAGATTTGATTAGATTCCAGGTTAGCTTTTTTTTTTTTTTTTTTTTTTTTTTTTTTTTTGCAAGAACACTTCACAGTGCTTTGTGCTTCATGGTGTATTGAAAGGCCTATAATGTCTGGTTGTCCACCTTCAGTAATGTTGAGGTCTACTAAATCTATGATTTCAGGGGCTGACAGCTTAAACTTTCCTTTTATCTAATGCTTTCATACACTGATGATCATTGCTTAAACCAATTATTTCATTTAGGGTTAAAATATGGTTATTTTCTAATCCTGCCATTCATGAACTACAGATCTCCTCTCCTACTTCATGTAGTTGGGCAAGTGTCCCTCCCTGACTCTGCAGAAAGTGGAGTTTTGATCCTTGGAGAGAGTAAAACAGATCTCTCACCTCGAGGATCCAGTCACAATTGAGGGCATGCATAGGTAACATACTGGAAATGGTATTTGAATGATTGTTTACATATAGAATGATGAGGCTGGCAACCCTTTCCCCAACCACAGGACTCCAGGATATTGGAAGAAATTTTTCTTAAGGAATCTGATCATCCCAAGAGGAATACTTAAAGATACTAACCTCAGGCTTTCCCAGCAGCAGAGCCAGACAATGCTGGCTCATCCTACAGTGTACTTTTCATTTAATAAGCCCCTCTTACATGCTCAGAGTATCCAACTGGGTTTTTAGTTTCTCTTAAAATGAGCAGAAAAACAAATATTACCTTTCTTCTGAAGAAAATTTCTACTACATAACACACAAGGATGGAATTGGAAGAAAGCAATGACTATACACTTAAAATTTAAGATCCCAAAACTCATGATGGGCTCTTGATGCAACTATATCATACTATATGTCCTAGACCAGTAGTTCACAAAGTGTGGTCCCTAGGCCAACAGTATCAATGTCACCTGGAAACTTGTTAGAAATGGACATTTTTGGTTGGATCCTACCTCAGACCTGAATTTAAAAATCTGGGACTGCAGCGCAGCAATCTGTGGTTCAACAAGGCTTCTGGGTGACTTGGATACACAAGGTCTCACATTTTAACATGCGAAAGATGACCTGAAAATGTGTTAAAAAACCAGATTGCTGTACCTAATCCTCAGAGTTTCTGTTTCAAGTGTAGAGTGGGGACAAAAATTTTGCCTTTCAGACCATGAGATCATGACCTGAACCAAAATCAAGAGTTGGGAACATAACTGACTGAGCCACCCAGGTGCCCTTGGAATCTAGGTTTTATGGCTTTGCCTTATTTTTAATTTCTTGTGGGTCATTTGGGTAGGGGCCACAAGAAATATAAAGTTGAGAACTACTGATATAGACTCTTAGGGTCTCCATGAGGTACAGAAATGGAAATGATCTGAATATAAAATTTAGTCCTACTTCTATTTTCTAGCAAGACAAAATGAACTTCAAGCTAATAAACATAAATTTTTAAAGAACACAAATTAATTTTATTTAAAGACAAAAACTTGACAGTTGGTTACATATTTTTTTTACTCCCACTATTCACATTAGACTGCCTAAAGAAAACATGAATAATTTATTATTTAGTCATGTTAGTATGAATACCTTTAAGAGGAAAATAGTTCAATAGACTTTTGTCATGTTATTTTTAATCTTAATAGAAGCATATGATAGAAAATGCAAAAGGTGTTAAGAAGATAGTGAAAAATAAATCTTGTTCTTAACCCCTAGGCCCTGGCCATCTTACTTGCCCTCTTCCTAGAGACGGCCATTCTTTTCAGTTTCTTATGCATCGTTTCAGATACACGGATATTTGGGCATGTGGGATGAAACAAGGTTCCTCTGCGGCAGGGCATGGAAGGAGAGGAATGGCCTTCCTCAACATGTGGTCAGAACGAACTCACTAGAGAGGTATATCTGAGCCAACCACATCTGAGTTAACAGTACAATGGCAGTGGCCATCTTAGTAATTTGTGAGAACAATAGTAAAGCTGCAAATGCCAACAATGTTCATTTCAACAGGTAGGATTTCCTGGTTAAAAAAAAGTCTATACATAAATTAGTACAATAAATACTTATGAAAGGGTATTATGTATCAGTATAAATTTCCAATAAATGACATTTATGGAATCTAGGTTTTATGGATAATTTGTCAGATGTAAATAACTACACAATTTCACAAGTGATTATTACCATTTATACTTTATGTGAACATGATCTAGTATAAGTTCATTTTCAATTATTTTTCACCATTAAAAATAAAACAAATTCAAGCTCTATTTTAAAATATAATTTATTGAACACCATAATGAATTCAATACATTATAAAAATTTTTTTTCTTGTCAGTATTGGCACATAACGAATGAAGTTTTAAAGCATTGCTAAATTAACACTTGAAAAAAATTTTAATTTTAAATCTGTTCCATAAAAAAAATAAAGACCAGTAGTGTTATAAAACTATTAATTTGCACCAACTTACATATCAAAGTGTTAAAAAAAGAATTCCACACTCAAACCATCATCTAAGAAGTAAAAATTCAATCATATGCATTTTTAAAAAGGTTCTCATTTGAACAAAACACAACAGAAGATATAAAATAGGCAAAAACTTTACACTGATTTGTCCTACTGGGAAATTTTGCAGGCTAAGCAGATAAACTTTAGATACTAAAAAAAAAAAAAACATATTTCAAAGGAATAGCTGTTTACAATATTTTTAATGCAATATTCTATTCAGAGAAACATGAGGACATTAAATATTCTACATTTTATTCCTTTTTCTTGCCTCTTAATTGACAATAATGCAGGACTATTCTAAAAATTTAGTTTAAAATACTTTTTCCACCAATGAACATTTTCATAGATGCAAAGGCTGTTCTTAAGTATGGAAATATTAAACAAGGAAATTTGTATATGGTCTTCACTATAATATGGCCAGTTTATTACTCTGTCAACATTTTGTTTACTCTGAAATTTTAGTAACCCAAACCATGAGTACTGCACAATTTCTTTCAAATTCCAAAAGGCTGATTGATTCAGTTCACTGGAATTTAGAGTATCTTCCTTCCAGGAAGCAAAAAGTTTATATATTCAGTATTTTGGTTTTATTTATATTACTCTTCCCATCCCCCTTTAGAATTGTCCTTGGAGATAAAATTGATCACTGAAGATAAAAATTTTAAAACTGTTATTTGGTACCACCTTGAATAAATTCAATTTTTTTCCTTACTAATGGGAAAATATGAAGCCTTTCAAACTAATGCATTCCAGTGTGAAATGCAATTCCTGTGTTTTTGAAATCTCATTGGTGGAGATTAGGCTGATATTTTACAAATCAAGCTTAAATAAAATTAGTTCAATTTTTTTTAGTCAAAAATAGAAATCTTTGCTTATACCTATGGCAGAATTCGAAAGAGCAAAAAAAACCTACAAAGGTCATTTGTATTTACTATAAATGTACCATTTCACCAAAATCTCCACGGACATAAAACTAAAGTCTATAATTGCCAACAGCAGAATTTTCTTCCTTCAAAAGTAAATCACAGATTCTACTAAGGTATTGCTAATCTAAGAAAATCTACAAGCTAGAAGAAAACATAATGTATTAGAATATAAAGGTCGTTCACCATTAACCTCATATTTATCTCTGCTGGCCTCAACTGAAGTAAAAATCACCTACACTACAATTTGAGATATTTAATTCTTTGTTTGATAAACTACAAAATGTTCATAGGGAATTTCTAAAGAGTAATAAATTACTTTGGTCTCTTGCAGTATACCTGTTTTAAAGACACATTGAGGAAAAAACCAACTCTGTTCCCCTACAAGTTACAGGTGGCAGGAAGAAAGAACATGGCCTTTTAAGGAATAATTTTTATCTTCCTCATCCTTCCTTCATTTTGATTTCCAAAATAAAATATTTCTCCTCTTTGATGCAATTTCTCAAAAGATTTTCAGCAAGGCTGCTACAAGGCCTCTTAGAATACAATATAAAGTTGACATTGAGAATGGAAAAACTTGGGGAATTCCATGCTGTTGCTTATTTTTATTTAATCAATAGGATCTCAATAGCAAACCAGAACAAAGTTTTACCTCTTTGATAACTTATGGTTGGATAAAGTAGAATTTGTATCAAAGAACTAAGAAATTCAGATATCTACATGTAAAATATTCTTCATAAAATGTGGTTGAGGCTTTAAAATATCATAAAGTTGGGATGAGTACAGATAATTTTACTAAAAAAGCTCTATTTTGGCAAACATCTTATTGATATTATAAATGAAAATATAGTTGGAGCTTTAAAATGGCACTTAATCTGTTCTATCAGAGTCTGCCAAATAAATTAGATTCTTTGGAAAAATTTTAAACTTGATATTATGGAGGCAGAATTAAGATTAACTCTTACTTGTCAGATACTTACCTGTCACTTTGCCATAAACCAAAGGACCCATAAGTATACTGAGTAGAAAGAGGGGCTGATTGTCAAGGGAGCTGCTCTACCTACAGTTCACTCAGCAAAAGTTAATTAAACAAAAGCATCTAATTCCTCAAATGTTAAGTTTACTTCAAACATAAAAATCTGATCCTTTTCAAAAAGCATTAGCTTTATCTTTTCATTAGTTGTAATGTTTTTAGAATGAAAGATCAGACTTTCACAATCTTGTACATTACTTACTGAGAAATGCAAAATCCTATTGCAATCACTCATCATTTGGGAATTTTTTTTTTAATGTTTATTTTTGAGAAAGAGAGAGACAGAGCACAAGTGGAGGAGAGGCAGAGAGAGAGGAAGACACAGAATCTGAAGCAAGCTCCAGGATCTGAGCTGTCAGCACAGAGCCAGACACAGGGCTTGAACCTATGAACCATGAGATCATGACCTGAGCTGAAGTCAGATGCTCTACTGACTGAGCCACCCAGGCATGCCTGGAAATTTTTTAAAGAAAATAAAAGACAGTAGAAAGATACTGACTTCTGACTCCTAGGATAATGTTCAAGGCCAAGCCTGATATTCAGCAAAGAATGAGAAAGATATTTTTCAAGTTGGAAGGTACCAGAGTGATTAATTGGTCTGAATTACTCATTTTGCAGATGAGAAAACTGAGATACAACAGTTTTAAGCTAAGATAATTTACTCAAATTCTTTTATGGTCATTAAATTGAGACTAACCTAGTCTCCTGTCTTTTGTCTCCAATTCTTTCCTCTGAAGTACACTTTGTATACTAGTAAGCCATCCTCCAATCAAAATATTTAAAAAATTAATAGTACTTTCCTATGGGGAAAGGAGTGGGACTTAGGGGGGGAAAAGGTGGTGGGTGGGTGAGGGGGTAAGAAGAGATGGTTAAGGATGTTACACTCACACAATGAGCTGTATATGTTAATATAAAAGTTGATTTAAAAATATTTTTTACAAAATGTCAAGCCTTAACATCAACAGAATCAAACCTCAGAGCTAAGAAATACCATGGTGAAATTGAATGTTAGTATAGAAGTTTAAGCTACCTCTTCAAGAAAAACAGACCACTGAAAACTGTAGACTAGTTCTATATATTATGTTTCTTTATATCTGGAAAAATATTTTAATATAATACATAGGCAGACTAAAGTAATTTAGATTTTCAAGTTTAAAAAAGATTGGGATTTTAAAAAAAACCTATGCTACAAAAATATGCATTTATAGGTATTCCCAAGTGCTATTTTTCTAACCTCTGCAGTGAAGAGATCCAAAATTTCATCGTTGAACTGCCTTCTAGCATGATCTTAAGCAATTATTTCTATAGAGCATAAAATTTGTGTAATTCTTTACAGTAAAATCTGTTCATAAACTCACTTTGACAGAAATACTTTTATCTATCATTAAGAGTTGAAAGAAACAGATTTCAGTAAAGGGGTGGGTCAAGATAGTTTTCTAGAAAAATATACTGTGTATAATAGATCTTGAAAATTATACAGACCATACTCTTTTATTTAATGTGAAGGCACAACTTTAACATAGTTAAAAGCAAATATATTTCAATTATTTGATGTAATTGTCAGTACCAGCTCTTAAAAATATATATTTGCAAGCATATCATTGAAGCTTCTTTCAGACTGTCAACTCAAAAATCAATTTCAAAAGTCAAACTCTATTTGTAGAAAATCATTTAACACATTATCGCAGGTCTCCACAATATTACTGTTGGACATTCTGTTCACCAGCAGCCACAGGGCTTTCCTCATTTGTTGCATAGTCCAGGTGGCCCATCACCTAGGCATAAATAAAACATGTTAGGAAATGCAAATTTTCAACTTGCCCTCATTTGGCAAAAGGATTCCTACTTTTTAAAAAGGACACAAAGTGGTCGCTGGGATTGAGGACTCCTTTTGAAGCAATGTAGTGGTTCAATATCCATGCTCTAAGAATAAGATCAGGGTGACAGAGAAAGCCTCATCATTTGACTCAGAGCCGATCTGATGAACTCTCTCTTTGGATCTTCTACTGTTTCCATTTCCCAACATGAGTTGCCCTTCATGGCAATGGGAACTCTACCACAAAAGAAAGATATTCCTGATGCTTAATCTAGACACTATTCTAGACAATGTCCACTCCTAAAGGTGAAAAAACTAAAAATGACCCCACAAGTCACTTTGAGAATACTTGCTGGTTTGGGGACAGTGTAACCTGGTTGACACCTTGAACTGACCATAAGATAATTTAAGAATGATACTTGAGGGGCACCTTGGTGGCTCAGTCAGTTAAGCACCTGACTTCGGCTCAGGTCATGATCTCACAGTTCATGAGTTTGAGTTCTACACTGGGCTCTGATTGAGTCTGTGCTGACAGCTCGGAGTCTGGAGCCTGCTTTGGCTTCTGTATCTCCCTCCTTCTCTGCCATTCCCCACTTGTACTGTGTGTGTCTCTCTCAAAAATAAATAAAATATCTAAAAAAAAGAATGACACATGAAATTATGAAAACATTGTAGGACAAACATTTCTACTAAAAACAAACTGAAGATACTTAAAAGGTCAAATGAATATCTGAAAAAAAAATCAAGAATACATTTGCTATAGACAGATTACTCAAGGAATCACCAGTTAAACTTTTCTCAAATGATCACGTCAGCTATGCCCATCCATATTCCTAAATAAATCTTTTCATATTTGGGAATGAAGGAAGAAGAAACTGCTTACATATTTTCACATTCTTCTTCAGATAAAATTGCTTAAAAATAGAAAAAAAGTACCTACTGTCTTTGTGAAGATTGTCAAAGATTTTTAGATTAGTGATTTATTTTCAGTATTGTGATGCCCATTTTCTCTTATTTATCAAGGATTAGAAGACCAGCAGGATAAATGCTCCTATTTCTGTAAACGGATTCTAAAAGCTGTAGTATTTTTTGGAAAAGGAAGAGCCAAGGGAATCATTTCTCAACGGGGTCTCTGAACTTGCCAGACAAGAACACAACATGAGCTGAGGCTTCCGCTGACAACTGTCTCAAATAACAGACAACTAATAAAACCCAAAGCTGCCGGTACTCTATGAGTCCTCCCAAGGCCAAAACAGTTTTGAGGTCCTTTATTTGCCAAAGATATCCCTTACATTAAGAAAGTTACATGTTCATAGCCCTTTAAGAGGAAGAAACAGCCCAATAGAGAAAGGTTAACATACCAAACATTTCACTACATGAAACATAAGGTGAAGTTGTTGAAGAGTTGATTTTAGTCACAATTCAAATGGGGGACAGAAAGGAGAAGCATGTAAGACATATTTAGGTCCCTTTTCGTCTAGCAATTTAGAAGTTCTGAGGATTAGAGGTTGGAGCTCTAGGGAGAGAGAACTGAAGTGGCCTCAGCAGAGTCACTTGTGGGGAAACCCTCTTCTTCCCAAAGACCTGTTCACCCTGGCAGCTGTACCCTAATAACAGCCTATATTCCCAAAGTTACCCCATGCCACTTCTTTCCTAATCCTCAATTACCTCCTGGGCACTATAATCTAATCCCTAACTATATATGGAATGTATTAGATTAAAAAAAAAAAAACCTTTCAAAATCAACTAATTAGGAAGTAAACATTTGTACTCTTTATTTTCTTTACTGATTTTTCAATGAAAGCAAACCAGTACAGAAACTTAAAGCATGACCTTGAAATTCGTTTTTATTTAAAAAAAATTTTTTTTTAAGTAGGTTTCACACCTAGTGAGGAACCCAATGTGGGGCCTGAACTCATTGACCCTGAGATCAAGACCTGAGCTGAGATCAAGTTGGACAGACGTCTAACCAACTGAACCACCCAGTTGCCCCAAAATAGTTTTTTAAAAATACAACAAAAATTAATATAAATAATAAAGCTAACTGGCAAACTTGATATAGTTCTTCATAATATTTGTAAATAAGCAAGCTCAATTTGGAAAGATGTCCTCTGAAACTGAATCAGCTTGCCTGGCATTTACTGATAGTTCTACTTATTTATAATTGAACCAATCTCCAGAAACACTCTAATAAAACTCTCATTAAAGGGGGGTGGTGTAACTGGAGAGTTGTTGATACTAAAGCAGTGTTGTTCTAAGTGTCTCTGTATTCGGACTTGTCAGTTACAGCTTGTGACTTCTAAAAATAATTAGAAGCACCAGTGACATTTAACAGAGACAAACCCACTGTTTACTGGATATCAACAAACTGAACACTTACTTCCTATCCAGAGTAAAACAGCCCATTGGAGATTGCTGCATAACTCTACCTCCATTGATTCAGAATTAGAAAGAAACAAAAAAATCCCCTGAAATGATGATTTCTTTTAGTTGTTCTTTATGCCAAAGTAATTATGCCATTGCTTGATTTTCCTCTCTAGAGAAAAAAATCTTTATTTATTCTACACTAACTAGAACTTAAGACTTTGAGTACAATCAAATGGAATTGAATACTGTAACTTTTGAAGCATTCAAGAAAAAAGTTCAGAGTAAGTAGTAGGAATCTAAGTAGCGAATTATAGAGAAAGAATATACAATTAAGATCTCCAAATTAGTAATATTTTAGTGAAATCCTAAATAATTGTCTTTTGGTCAGAGAAATTCATGGGAAGGGCTCAAAGACTCTAAAAACACTAAAGTACTTCCATGAAGTCTCTAAGTTTTAGAGACAAACGGAGTATAATTTCCCCTTTTAATTAAAAAAAGTATAAAAAGGCTGTCAGGGCTAACCACAACATTTAGAAAATCTCCACGACAAAGGCCTGCTTTTTACCACCACTATTCTTGAACCTATTCTAGTATCAGGCACTGGAATGAACTAAATGATTAACAGCGTAAACAAGGATGTCATCACCTTAGATTTTGGCTTTATGTTATATATTTGATTATGTCATATAGTAGCATAAACTTTTGGCACTCGCAAAAAAATTGATTATATATAAAGACTGTAAAGATACTAGTCTAATTTAAAAAGTGCCTCACTTTTCAATATCTTATAATAATTTTGGCAATTTTATGAGGGCTGCTAAAACATAAACTTATACACATATGCACAAAAGTGACTAAAGATCAGTGGATTAAGGACTAAACATTACAGTTGCTTTGCATGAAGAATTTCAATACCCTTATTGGAGAATTTATAGTGTGTAAAATACTGTTACCAGCAGCGTGGGCTCCTAGTACCCACGATATAACTAACTGAGGGAAGCACACATAAATATCTACACTAGAGGGCAAATGTTAGTAAGTATTTAAAGTGCAAAGTCCACAAAAACTATGGGGAAAGGTGAATCTAATTTCAGCTGAAGAACTCTTGGCTATCTGCTTGGAGAAGGAAGATTTTGAGTTGGGAATACTATACAGGATATTTTGGAAACTGCCTGGCAATGCTATGAAAATAATGGAGGCAGAGGGAGAGAAGGGCAAAGGTTGGGACAGGAACTGCCTGCGGGGTGATTTCAGGGCTGACCCTCAGGTGTATCTTACACCGGGTCAAGATACCTGTTCTCCCTCTGGCTTATCAGGCTTATTGAGGTTCCAGGTTGTACTTTCAAAGCCTCTGCCTAGCCTTACCTGATGTCATCCACTTGCCCTACCAAGCCCTGGGCTAACCTACCACTCTGGATTAGATTCCCCTACCTGCCTGTAGATCCAAGCTCAGTTCATGGATGAGGAGACAGTTTTAAGAGATGAAGTGACTTGCCAAAACTGATTCCAAAGCCGATCATAATACTGTTTCCCACAAATGTCAACATTCAAGCTAAATTAATTTTGAGTTTAGCTACCTTTTTAAAAAAAATTGGAAACTGCTGTATTTTAAAGTTTATTTATTTTGAGAGAAAGAGTGAGAGAGTGTAGGAGGAGTAGACGGAGAGGGAGGGAAAGAGAATCCCAAGCAGGCTCCCATACCGTCAGCATGGAGCCCAAGGTGGGGCTTGAACTCATGAACAATGAGATCACAACCTGAGCCGAAACCAAGAGTCAGATGCCTAACTGACTGAGCCATCCAGGCACCCCTAATTTTGACTTTAAAGGTTGGACAAAAGCAGTGAGAGACTTTTTTATTTTTCACAGTAATGGGAATAATTTTGTGAAGGCATTACATTCTATAACTTTCAAAAATGCTGGTCTTCTAAAAAATAGATTCTCTCCTGGCAGCAGTTTGTAATATTCTGCAACTATCTTGCCTAAAATTTCAGTATGTGCCTTTTCTTCATATTTTAAAATCTAGTGTACAGTGGGGAAATGACCACATTTAACAGCTTTCTTTCCCCTTTGAGGCTTGTGATGGCTATGAAATCTTTTTGCAAACTGAGTTAAAAGAACCAGATTTAACAAACACCTGAAGTTTTAATATTCAAACTGGGAAAATGGAAATCTAGCTAATGAACTGAAAAATAATAGCCAACCAACAAATAAGCCAAAACAGAAACCCTCAGTTCCTATAAATAACAGCAACAAATAAACCATGTTTATGATATGCTAGGCACTATTCTAGGCAATGTGCATATTTGACAACAACCCTCGGAAGTAGGATCATAATTATTCTTTTTTACATTGGAGGAAACTGAGGCACCAAGAAGCTAAGTAACTTGCCTAAGGCCAGGTGGCTAATAATGAACAAAATCAGAGTTCAAATTTAGGTAATCTAGCACCAGACTTCACGTTTTTGTGACGATGTGCTGTTTTATACTCTGAATGTCTTTACTTAATAGAATGATGACACCATACTCCAGAAGTGAGAAGTGTATAACCAAAGTTCTTGCGTTTATTTATTTTTATTTAAGTTTAAGTTTATTTATTTTTAAGAGAGACAGGAAGAGAGAGAGAGAGAGGGATACAGGATCTTTGGGATCATGACTTGAGCCAAAAGCAGATGCTTAAGTGACTGAGCCACCCCTTTTTTCTTTTTAATAAAGTTAAACAGTAAAACAAAAATTCACAAGCTGCCTCCCTGTCCATGTTCCCTCCCCCAAAGCTATATTACTCTTGTCAGGCATTTTAAAGTGGATTTTCCTACAACCAATTGCTTTATTTAGCTTCCATGTCATATGATTAAGGCCCTGGAGCTTGCCCGCTGAGGTTATTTACTACTCCTTTGTGTCAGCTGGAGTGATCTTTTTCCCCTTCCTAGGCAGCTGTTGTAAAGAAGAATTCTAATTTTTTTCAAGATCACTATTTTTATGAATGAAACTTGGATGGTCTGGGCCAGAGGATTTGTTCATAGGGAATATAAATGCATCACTTGGTTGAATTCCTTCCTTATCTACCATCCTCTTTTTCCTCAATAAGCGTTATTGAGAGAAAGGAGGAAAGGTATACTATAATGAACCAGAGAGAAAGTGAGCTGTAGAATATTTCCAAAGAAACACAATGTTATTACATTTACGTCTATGACATCTTAAAATACTCAACTATTTATAGTGTGAGTTGGCATAAGAAGATCTCCACACAAACTGTTCAAAGTAATTGGCCCTAAAGGGAGGTAGGAGCATGTGGAATAGTTAGAAAAGGACCTTCTATGTTTATTTTAGACACTTTTGTATTACTTGTTTAAAGAATGTAAACATACATTACTTTGAAATTAAAACATAAAAAGAAAAAGAAAGGAAAAACAAGGTTAGGTTATACGTAAAAAATTTAGTTCATTAACTGCCACTGATAATATTAACCTATTAATCATTATATAACAGAATTAGGATAATCAGAAATACTTGAATGAACACTTTTTCACATCAACTTTGTCCAAATGTTTAATCACTTTCTGGACAATCCTCTGAAGAGAAATTACTGGGTCAAAGGAAATGGTAAAATACAGTACCTGAGTATGAGAGTAGTACATAGCCATTAAAATGACTTTTTTTTTAAACAAGGAATTTAAAAATGAAATAACATGCAGTGAAAAAGCAAAACAGAGAACTCTTTGGAGAATGGTATCATCTACCTACCTATCCATTTACCTTGGAAGGTACACAAGGGAACTCGCTTAATCTTAAGAGTGCCTACCCTCTAGGTGGTAGAATTACAGGCGGACTTCATTTTCTTGTGTTTTTCTACATTTTCAAAATTTTCTATAATAAGCATATAATTTTAAAATAAAAGGTTTTAAAAGCTGTATTAAAGGGGAAGGAAAATTTTATAAGTAAAAATGCTGGTGATGAAAATAACAAGAAACATACTTCATTCTGTAAGACAGTTATGTGTTCTAACAGTTCCAAATTCAAATTCTAACCAAAAAAAAGATTTAATGCCAACCCTAATCAAATTTCCTCAGGTTGCTCATCTTCTCTGTCCTGATCTACCTCATAACCAGTGAATCAGATAAGTGTCCCTAATTGTAGAAACTTCTTGTTGACAGCTCTGTCCTGAGATGCTGCTTCTCCCTCTATGTTCACACTTGTTGAGTAGCTAATGATGTTTCCAAATTTCTATCTCTAGCTAGGTCTGTTTCCTGTACATCAGGAGACATTCATTCATTTGCCTATTATTTATTTCTCTCTTCTTGTTGGTCCTACAAGTGGTCTGAAATGTCCAATATTGAATTCATCACCTTTTCCCTCAAACCTGTTCCCCTTCTTTACCTCCATGAATGGTATCACCATCTACCTACTCAGTTACCTAAGGCAGAAATCATGGACTCCATTTCCTTCTCTCTCCCTACACTGACAACTAACACCATATTCCATTAATTATGCCTCTAAATTTCTCTTGACTTTGTCCTCTTCTTTCGATTTCACTGCTGTATTGATTCTGGCTACTATTGCCCCTGATTATAATAGCCGCTTTAAGTTTTGCTCCTTTCTTCAGTCCATTTTGTAGGTTTCTTAAAACCCTTAAATGATCTCCTAGGCTCTCAGGATAGAGTTCAAAGATCTCTTTGGCTTATAAGACCCCGTAGGCTTTTACCCTTCCTTCTACAGTTTTCATTTCCTACTATTACTCAACATTATAGTCATCCTAAATTTCATTCAGTTTCTAGAACATGCCATGCTCTCTTCCCTCTGAGCCTTTCAAGACATGGTTCCTTCCACACAGAACACATGGCTCAGGCTTAAAATTTCAACACATAAATTTAACATTCTTTAAGCCTTCCCTAAATCGCCTTTGACTCTGTCACAAAACCACAAGCACTGGGTGTCCCATTGCTAGCTTTCATAGCACCCTATATAACTAATAAATATACTTATCACATTTTGTTAGCGACTATCTACATCCTGCACAAGAATCTCACTTTCAAGAGGCCATAAGAGTAAGCCTGTTTCTAACTTGTTCATCTTTAATCACCAGCACCTAAAATAGCACCCGGCTCATAGAACTGCTCAATTAACATTTGCTATATGAATATAAAGCTATTTTAAGAAAAGTATTATGAAGAGCACTTTCTGGCATATGGCTTTCAAAGGCTAGAAGTAGAGTGTATGCTGTAGGACATACTTTAATTTTTAAAAATCTATAAAAATAAAAAATTGTGTGGGTGTCTTCTGCATGAAAAGTTACATGCTATCTTATTGGCTTAGTCAAAGGCCTTATGGCCATAATTCCATGTGCAAAAATATAAGCTGAAACAAAGGCACTGGGAGGGAGGCAGGGCAGGTATTATTATTTAATCAAATTTCAAAGGAATTACAAGATACACCCAAAAGAATTTTAGACCACTACTTCTTCAAATTAGAGTTGTCTAACTTAATGTGTTAATCACCTCTTGTTAAATAAAGAGGATAATGCAGACCAATCACAAGATGGATATGAACTTTGAACTGTTTACCTACTAACAGAATTGCAAACATCCATCCAAAGTATCTCTATTTTTGTTCATGTGACCACTAACACGTATGTATGAGGGTGGATGGAGGCGGGTAGTTTGTTGTAATAGGCAAAGCAGAGCTAACTGCCTCATGAAAAAATCAATGCCATGACCCTGACCTTAATAAGCTAGAGTTTCCCAATCCTCTTTAATTTCAATGGAAACAAATTTTACTGGAGTATCCAGAGCATTCAGGAAAAGAGGAAAGGGGTTTAACTATAACGAAGAAAAAATGCAAACATAAGAGGTTGATATCACAATTTTCTACGTCTCGGGGATTTTACAGAAAGGTCTGTCTTGATCCATTTAAATCTGAAATGGGTACCCTACTGAATTTAGTTAGACTCATTTAAGTACTGAAGAGAGTAGAATTTTTAATCTGTAAAACCTTAGGTCTCTAACTATAGTTAGTATCAGTCTCAAAATTTCTGTACGTAAGGTTTTTTTCATGAAGCCTACTTTCATATGTGGATTTGAAAACTCATGCTGAAAAACTTGCTGTTGTGGTTTTCTTTGATGCTCTCCCACTGCTTCTTGGTAGTTTCACCTGGAGTCACCAGGATTTTGGCATCAGATGAGAAGAGAACTGATGATGCAGCAGGTGGATGGTAAGGTAGTAATGGTGGAAAAAACTTGGGACATCCTGACAGATCCAAGGTAACTTTGGGGCACATAAAAGCTTTGATGGATATATACAGGCAGTTCCCGGCCAAAGTTAGTCACTGAATTACATCCTGAGATAACTTGATAACCAAGATAGAAGAAGCACATACCTGATAGCCGTTACCTTTCCAGAACTTTTGCATTTCCTTATGTCTCCAAGCAACCACTGAGGCAGTAATAAGTGTGCAAGGAACTAAATAGAGGAGAGCAGGTTGGCCCTTTTTCATCAGCACCAGAACCACAAATGTCAGTATCATGCCAACAGCATAGGCTATAAGAAGAAAACCAATTATCAGTCATTTCTGCATGCTACCCAAGGCAGATTTTGACTCCCTCACTGAAGTGGTGGTTTTCAAATATTTCTAAAGGTATTTTTGCCCTATAACTTTTTTTCCTACTTTCATTATTTTCCTAGACAGCATTTAGGAGAGATATTTTAGAGAGCTTTTGAAAGTTTGGAAACTAGTATTTCAATTATAATTATCCTAATCATCAATCATTGGTAAAGAAAGTAATTCAAGAGAGTCTCAATTATCTGTCACTGTTAAGCATGTTGAGTTGTTGAATATTTTATTTTTAATTTTTTAAAAATGTTTTTATTTATTTTTGAGAGAGAGAGACAGCGTGAGCAGTGGAGGGCCAGAAAGAGAAGAGTCACTCACAGAAACTGAAGACAGGCTCTAGGCTCTGAGCTGTCAGCACAGAGCCTGACACGGGGCTCGAACCCACAAACCGTGAGATCATGACCTGAGCCGAAGTCAGACGCTTAACCGACTGAGCCATCCAGGTGCCCAGAGTCATTGAATATTTTAGATAACTAAAAGCTGTGCCAAGGGGTACTAAAAGTTGCTTTGAAAAATCTTCCTAATTTAATTATATACTTCCTGGGCTTCTTCAACAAGTGCATACCAAACACCAACTGATCTTTCCTTAATGACTCGGGGTCTCAAAACGCTGGAGCTGGAAGAGCCTTGACAGACAATTCAGTCTACCTCCTGATTTTATAGATGAGGCAATGGAGGACCAGGGAAGTTAAGTCAACTTCCCGAAATTATACAGCACAATGGACAGAGAGCCCTGTAATCTGCCTTTTCATTGAATGTTCTTTTATGCTATCACACTGACTGGTGTTGAACGTTATTACATATTAATGTAATGCCCTCAGACAGTATCATCCTTAATAGCCTTAGATTGCTTTTCTTATTTCTTTACAGTTTTTTTTTTCTTTTTATCACCTTTTCATTCACTTAGCTGTTCTTTCTCACCGTCAGGTACCTGTTTCTGGTAATACCCTTCTCTACTGCTAGTGCACACTTTTAATTTATTGCATTTAACTCCACTATGGAACTGAAAACCTTGCTAGCACAGTATCTAAATGGCTCTGGTACAGGCCGCTTACCTAAGAATAAAGAACACTGGTGTATGGACTTTGAGATATATCTGTTTGATAAGTTTAGAAGTTTTTTTTTTTTGGCTTACTTCCTGCTTTGTCTGTTCTCAGCAATAGAAATAAAGGGATAAATGACAATTACTTCTGCTGTCCTAGATTAGATGTTATCGTGCCTAAATTCATTTATATACATACAGATTTATTCATATAGTATTTTAAGAAAATCTAATATTATGCAATTTACTTATTACTGATGTGCCAGATGCTCTAATAAACATTTAATATATAAAACCTAATGATTTACTTTTACATATAATTTTTTAAACCTCAAAAATTTTATGATATAGGTAGTAAAGCATTATTCCTTTTTGATGAAAAAACTTATCTTACTAGATAATGATGAAGAATTAGAATCCAGGACTCCTTATTTTGAGACCTTTACCTTTTCCTAGAGACAATGTAATTCAAACATAATAGAAAAAAAGCCCCAAAAATTTACCAATTGTGGAGGAAACATAGTATATGGAAGAAGAACCAGTCTGAACATCAAATCTTCTACAGTATGCAACCAACAGGCCTACAAAACAAAAAACAAATAACAAAAATCCCCCAAAAACCCAAACTCAACATTATTTTCTTAAAACAGTAACAGCAATACAAATTCAACTGTTAACTAATGGCAACAGCACACACTGCATTGTATTGAACCTTTTTTAAAATTTTTATACCATAAGAACATTAAAGTACCCACTAATTCTGGAGAAAATTTTATATGCTGATTTTTAAAAATTTAATGCCATTTAAAACATTTTTCCAAGCCATTAAGTAATCTTTAAAAACATGATTTTTAATAATTCTAGCATGAGAAAATTTTTTATTATATTTCTGTGGTATCAGTTGTATTGTCTCCTCTTTCATTTATAATTTTAATGATGTAGTTTCTTCATTAGTCTAGTTGAAGGTTTATCATTATTAGCTTTTTAAAAGACCAATTTAGTTTTTTTGCTGTATTTTATTATTTCCTTCTTTCTGCTAACTTTGGGCTTAGTTTGTTCTTCTTTTTCTAGTTCCTTATGTGTAAAGTTAGGCTACTTATTTGAGTTTTTTTTTCTATTTTCTTGATCTATGTGCTTATATCACTATAAAACTTACTGCTTAAACTGCTTTTGTTGCATCTCATATGTTTTGGAATGCTGTTTCTCTTTTCATTTTTTTTCAAAGTATTTTTTAATTTCTCTTTTTATTTTTTTGTTGATGCTTTGGTTGTTCAAAACTATTTTGCTTAATTTCTATGTACTTGTGAATTTTCCAGTTTTCCTCCTGTTATTGATTTCTAGTTTCATACCACTGTGGTCAGAAAATATACTTGGTATGTACTTTCAATCTTCTTAAACTTGCTAAGATTTGCTCTGTGGTCTAAGATGAGATCTGTCCTAGAAAATGAACTGAGAGAGTGGCCTGCTGCACTGGACTTTGCCACGCCAGCTCACCAGGCAGCGCTGTCACCTTCCATCCGGCTTTACTAGGTAAATGAAAAGGCTTCTTCAGAACCGCCTGTGCCTTTTTACCCCCTCACAGGCACTTGGTTCAGAGAGACTGCAAGAAAAGTGAGTAAGGACAATCTCTCACCTGATTAACAAAGACTAGTTATTACTTCTAAGCTATATTATTACTGGGCTGGGATTAAGTTTATTCTGTAGGTTGCCCAGTGAGGAGAACATGCAGACCTGCAACAACTATCAAAGAAGATAGACGACATGCTTTATTTTTTTTGTATTATAATGCCATATAACTATTACTTTAAAATAGAAGTAATAGAAATTATAATACACTTGGCATTATTAAATTGAACTTCTGAAAAGTTTTATTATATACTTTCTTGGGGAAATAGGTCAAACTAATCCTAGGTGCTTCCTCTAAGAAACTTCGTTGAGCCATGGGAGATATCTTTGGTTGTTACCATTTGGACTTTATCTTCTACCCCCTTGAAATGCTTTTTTTTCTTCCTTTCTATGTTGGCCATTGACCCAGTTCTAGCCATAGCCACAAATACTTCATACAGAGTAGGTAACTTTTAATAGATACTAAACATCTGGCAATGGTTTTTAAAATTTTTAGTGTTTTCTAAAGTTTATTTATTTTCCAGAAAGAGAGCACGAGTGGGGGAGGGGTAGAGAGACAGGGAGAGGGAGGATCCAAGCAGGCTCTATACTTGTCAGTGCAAAGCCCGATGTGGGGCTCAAACCCACCAATCATAAGGTTGTGACCTGAGCCAAAGTCAGATATTCAACCGACTGAGCCACCCAGGAGCCCCACATTTGACAATTTTAAACCATCAGAATATTTGTACTGAAATTGTTACAACTGCTTACCTGGTACAATAATGTCTCCAAAACCCAGTATTGAAACTGGCATCAGGCACACACTCATTACTGAGAAATAGGCCAGCTTTGGTACCCTGATGACTACCGGTAACTGTAATTATGGGGGGAAAAAAGGCACCAATAAACTTCTTAGGAATATTTACCCATATCTCTTAGAAAGGGAAGGATAAGAGAGTAATCGTTTTAATATTTTTAAATAGACATTTTAGAAGAACTTGAAACGAGAGAACATAAACTATACATATATACTCTGAATCTACAGAAAGCTTGAAAGAAATAGATACACAGTTTGGAAAAAACGAAACCCAACACACACAAGGGTTGACAGTATTCATCCAGTATCCCCACATCTAACCTTGTTCTTTTCCTTTTTACCAAAAATCAGACTGAGGCCTTGACAAAGATTTTTTTTTTTTTTTTTTTTTTTTTTGCAATCTGGATTTTTTTCCCCCAAAGAAGAATCTTGTCTCAGAGGGTATGATTTAAAAGTCCAATGAACATATCTGAAATACAATCCTTACTTTCTCATGGGGAGCTGAGGGTTGAGCAGTGGCTTCCACCAAGTTTCCATCATTCTAGGATGAAACCCAAGTCAATAGGTATTTAATAATTTAGAATAACTAAGAAAAGGGCTATATTTTGTGAGAAATAAAGTTTTACAATACCTTAACATGCACTACATGACCAATGAATTACACAGGAAGGCAAAATTATTAACTGGACACACACATATATGCTGGCAGCCATTTCTATTTAATTGCCATCCCTACCTTTTCATTATTTCCAAAAGGTCCAGCTGCAAGTTCAACCATGATGCTCTCGCCATTCTAAAATTGAGGAGGAAGATGAAAGAAATTGCCCAATCATTTGAAGAGAACAAACTACCATTATTCAAGAATGATATGACCCCATGGCTAATGGGTTGCAGACAGCTTTTTTTCCTAGCAAAAACTGGAGCCACCTAAAACAAAATTCACTTAGCATACAGCTTCACTCTATTAGAGTTCAACAATGATCAGAAACTAGCAAATAAACCACACACAGATTATTCAAGTGAAGCTCTGGGCAGTGATTGGTACTGAAAACTAGTAGCTAACATTTTTAATAAGTTAAATAAGTGCTTGTAGTTACATTATGTTGTATGTTATGTGCCCTTAGTCGTTTTTAGCAATAACAATAGAGACACAAGAAATATTAAAATCTGATTTGTAATAAATATTGGTAACTTTATTTGAATAAAAAGACTTCTGACTTTCTGCCTACTTACCATAACAATGAAGCCAAACTTGAAAAGACCCTGCCCTAAAGAACTTGAGAAACATCTTCAGTCTGTCTCCTGTGCAGTTTCAGCCCTGCCAACTTTTTATGACCCAATCAAAACATTAACCTTAGCTGAATTTCATACATGGTGTCTGGCTAAGGTATTTTTATGTGGGCTCTTACGAGGAGTTCCTTACTAGTTCTTTCCTGATAGCCAAGTTTGCTGTGAAAGGGAAACATTTGGAGGCAGCAAATTAAGACTACCTGAGTACCCAACTATGCTTTAGATTACGATGAATATATCACCAAATAGGTAGTGGGAAGATAAATAAATGCTGAATTTACGGAGAATTTGATCAACTAACTATAATATTTTCCATGTGGGTGGGGAACATTGGAGGAATCACTTTCGTGTTTTTAAGAGGATTTCACTGATACCTGAGCTGAGTAGGAAGAAGGATATCATCTCTAGCTATGAAATCTTTTCCTCATGTTAAGCTTCAGGTTACAGAAGGGTTAAGTCACAGGAGTTTAGGAAAATAGACTAATATTAAATACAGTTCCTTACAGCAAACTCCCACAATGTGATTTAATTTCCAGACAGAGTTCATTTTCGTTCATTTTGTTATTATAAATACTTAAGTAAAGACCACTACTGGCATCATCTCCTGCATTCAAAGATATCTGAGTAAGTACTATTTATAAGATACTACACCAAGTTACAGGGATGGATGGGAAAAAAATAAAGACACATTCTTATAGCCTGCCTGCTCTACTTACTCATGAAAACTCTGCTAACACCAGAGTTGAAAAACAGGTTTAGAATGTTTAATGTTTAATCCTTAAAATTTTCAGTTAAAAAACTCAAAAATCAGAAATTACATATATGATTTTCATTTTGAGTTATCTACTAAAGAAAGGTCTATAGTTTTAATAAAAACAAGCAAACCAAACTGAGAAGAAGGTGTTAAAGTAAATCTACACTAGTGAACTCCAAAGAGCACTTCTAATTTTTTCTACCAGATCAGATTTCTAGAAACCACATTCCTAGTCAGTGGGAACTGATATGGAAAAAAAGATGAAAAATTCTCTAGGCAGAGAATAAAGAGAGAAGGCTCACAGACATCTTTATCTTTATCACTCTCCCATATTATTCTATATCTTTAAAATTCTGAGACTCCAGTATTAAAAATGAATGGAAAAAAATTTTTAAGGGTTTAGGTACAGTTCATATCTATATCCGTTGTGTAATATACGTGTCATATGCTAGGACTATCTATGATTTATGAGAATGGCTTTGAATAGAAAATGCTTTACTTTCATTATGAGACCCTTTCAGAGTGACTTACAAAAATATTTTTTTGAACTGAATAAACTGACACAAGATGGGATGGCTTTAGATAGAACTTAAAAAAATGCTTTCAGGGTGCCTGGGTGGCTCAGTCTTGGTTAAGCGTCCAGCTCCTGGTTTCAGCTCAGGTCATGATCTAATGATTCATGGGTTGAAGCCCCACATTGGGCTCTGTGCTGCCAGCAAGAGCCTGCTTGGGATTCTCTGTTTCCCTCTTTCTGCCCCTCCCTCGTGCTCTATCAAAAAAAAAAAAACATTAAAAAAGTGCTTTCATTAGTTGATGTTTTTTGTTATAACCCGTACTACTAATTCTATGATTTAAACGGTTACTTTTGCTCAACAAAGTCACTGAGTCAAATGGCTCATCATTAAGGCACAGAAAGATTCTGGTTAAAATGGTCTGATGAGCTCTAATTTGGGGCAGTTAACTACATTTATTACCTACTTGCATTTTAGCTCCCAACAGGGCACATGCTTGTGAAACATGTTTATGCTATTATAACAAATATTAAAAGTGCGGTTTTACAGTGATTTCACAGATGGCAGGGACTAAAGAATAGATGAAGAACTAATGGGATAAAACATAGTGATTATAGTATCAGATATTGAATATGTGAGAATGACAAAGGATAAAGAGATGATATAAAGTTACAAAATAAGATTCAATATAAAATAGGGAAACCATGAGAACTAAGCAATAAAATACTCACAATATAGGAATTGGGACAAGGTAGAAAATCTGGACCAGTAATGAAGGACTATCACATTCACCCAACACCTCTCCCTTATTCTGGGAACAGCACTGCTGTTTTATGGAAGCGCCAGAGTCAGGGCTGGGGACAGGTGCACCAGGAGCTGTCAGCTGCTGGTTCTAACCTCATAGAAAAAGCCAGTCTGGGACAGCGAACAAATGGACAGAAGTGGAAAGGGAGAGTATGTGCCCCTGAGTCTAGTTTCTCCTGAGGCCAGCCCCACCCTGGCCTCTATATAGAGCTTTGGATGGAAGAGTCCTTTTTGATATAGAAACGTTACAGTGGGTTCAGTCAGTTCTGCCCAAAAGAATTCTACTGATGGAAGAGGGAGGCTGGAATGCTAGCCAACACTCCCTCACAGGATGGATTAGGAAATGGAAGCACCAAGTGCTGAGTGACCTGCCAGGGTAACAAGGTCACAGAGCCTCGCATTAGGTCTTAAACCTCTAGTGTGCACTTTTTCTTAGTCTCAAACTAGGGGTACAGAAAGGAAAGTAGCAATGACACATGTCCATTCTTTTTGCTGTTTATATTGTCTATGGCAAACATTTATTGTTTTATAATAAGAAAAGTTACTTTAAAATGAGTAGGAAGAAAATGTATGTTCTCATGATCAGCCAGGAAATATTTTTCATTTAGCAGAATAACTTAAAGGCTTAAAAAATCCTCTAGTAAAAGGCCAATTTCAATGACAATTTTTGAAAGAGAATTAGAATGCACTCAATGGTAAACACCTGCAAAATCAATAATCTAAGAGCAGGTTTCAGATTCTCAACTTTTAGCATGTTTCTCATGGATTTTGAACATCATACCTTTGTGATGAATGGTGTTATGAAAACAAAAAACACATCATAGAGGAGGAGAAGGCCTAGCAGTATCACACATGACTGTTGAAAAAAGAAACAAATTTAAGTCAAATTTCCAATATCTAAATTATGAGATATTGTTTTGCAAGTACAAATAAACATGTGAAATTATATTTGAACACTATTTTCTGAAAGGCATTTAACAGTTATTACTATTTACAGTTTTATTCTACAGATTACATTAAATTTTATCTTCTCTATCCTAGTCTTTTAAAAAAATGAATCACTAAGTCAAAGAAATATTCTTCGCTGATATTTTGTCTATAAGGAGTTTATGAAACTGACATATTATACAAATGACTAAAAATATTTTAGCTACCAAATCAGTGGTTGGCTAAGGCTGGTGATTAAAACTGATAGCAAAAGGGCAGAACAGAGCTTTTGAAGAGATAAGAAATGCTCTATAATTAAGATGGTGGCTACAAAATTATTCATTTGTAAAGCTTTAATAAACTGTACACTTATAATGGGTGCATTTTATTATACTTAAATTATACATTAAGTTGTTTTAAAAAGAAAAAATTATTTTAGCTAGCAAAGTGGTATACTTTACCTTAAAGTTGGGTAACTTCAGTGTTTTAATTAAATTCAGACAGAAAGCAATCCCCAAGATATCCTGTAAAATCCAAGCCCACCTATAATCAAAAGAAGTTACTCTGATTGGTTTATGTAGTTATTTTCAGATGGGACTTTTCAAAAGAAATAGATCACTAAAGTGATAACATTCAACTGCTATGATTTGACTAATTGATTATTAAGCAGCAATTATAATGACCAAAAAACCCTCTCATATTCTCCATATTTATCAGTTTACTGGCCTAGAATAATGAATACTACTATACTAAGAAAAAGGTGAAAAGCTACCTCAGAACATGTATTGAATACATTGCACACTTATCTTTAACCTTTGAAATTATACACAGGTTTCTTTTATAAAGGTAGTTCCAAACAAAGGCTATTAGTGTTAATGTATGTCCAGATAGCTGCAATCTAAAGGAAATGAGAGCTATGTAACATACTCTACAAGGAATCGATATGCATAATTATCAGCTGAAGCTGCCTAAAATTGTATATACTTTGTTTCCAAATTTTAGGCTATCGGTGGCTTTGGGCTTTAATTATTTTATTAGTAAACCATTAAAAAGTTAAAAAAATGTTCTGATTATCCTTCCTACAAATGGACAGATATCTGAATACTTCCTCTCTTACATAAAGGATGGCATACTCTAGATATCCTTTTCTCACTTAAAAATACACCCTTGGAGGGATGTCTGGGTCGGCTCAGTTGGTTAAGCATCCTGACTCCCGATTTTGGCTCAGGTCATGATCTCACAATTCATGAGTTCAAGCCCCATGTCAGGCTCTGTGCCAACAGCATGGAGCTTGCTTGGGATTCTCTGTCTCCTCTCTGCCCCTCCTTTGCTTTCTTTCTCTCTTTTTCTCAAAACTAAATAAACAAACATAAAAAAAATATATCCTGGAAATCACTGCATATCAATTCATAGAGATCTTCACCTTAAGAGCTGCATTGTATTTGTGTGGGTATACCATAATTAAGTATATTTTTGAAGTCTACTTCAGCTTAGATGTTTAAATCATAATACATATTTCCTTCTCTATATGACCTTGAATCCATTAGCATAAGATCTGCTTTTTAAAGTATTTATTTAGCTTGTTTCAAAAGTATGGTATTCTGGGATAAAAGCAAAAAAATCCATACTAATCAAAATGCATAATTATCAAGCAAGATATAAAATAATGCATTCTTAATATAAGGGTATATACACTGAGTCGTCATACCTATCTTCATTTCTAAATACGGCCCAAACAACAGATATTGCTATGCATAGTCCAGAGAGAAAAATAAGTCTCACTTCAATGCTTTTGCCTCGAAACGTAATCCTACAAAACAGATCAACATAGGTTAGTTTACTCTGTAGATGAAATACAATGCTCACATAATATGAGAAATGACAAATGTTAACCACAGTCACAAGAAAGCTATTGAAATATCAATTTAAAAGTCTTGATTTAAGCACAACAAATGATACATCAAAAAATATCAGTTCAACAGAACTGTCTGTGGCGATAAAATGTTCTGGATCTGTGTGGTCTAATACAGTAGCCACTAGCTACATGTGGTTATTAGCGTTTGAAATGTGGCTAACGAGACTGAGGAACTGAATTTTTAAATTTATTTAATTTTAAGTAACTTAGATTTAAAACAGTCACTGTATATTGGATTGCACAGGTTTAAACAGCACTCCTATTTTTCCTTGTTTGCTTCCCTATTTGTTTTAAACTACGAATACCAACATTATAGAATTCCTTGTAAGAGATACATACGCGCATTGTCCACACGGTATCTTACGAATTAGTGCAGCAAGACAGTTGTACAGACTCATTGCCGATGCTATGCAGAAAATTGCTATCATAACATAAACTAGAAAAAAAACAAGACACTAAGTCATATGAGAACAAAAGGAATGTGGTAAGAAAATATATAAGCAATATTAAGTTTTAGCTTTCTTACTGAAACATGATACTTTCAATGCAGTGACCGTAATACTTTAATTTGAAGAGGTTACTAACTGAAGATATTTAGATCTTGAGTTTTATTGAAGAGTGGGTATTTTATGTGTTGTTTTAGTTCCACTACACATTGGTAGGACTGTTCAAGGCTGAAGCTGGCTCTATATTTTCTATCATTCAATGATTCAAACTAATATGTCTGTTAAAGATGTCTACAAAGTGAGTTGTAGACATTTCTAACGTTTTATTTTTATTTTTTTTTACGTGTCATCCTTGTGCAGGAGCCATGCTAATCTTCTCTGTATCGTTCCAATTTTAGTATATGTGCTGCCGAAGCGAGCACTATTTTTATTTTTTTTAAATGTTTAATTTATTTTTGATACAGAGAGAGACAGAGTATGAGAGGGGGAGGGGCAGAGAGAGAAGAAGACACAGAACTGAAAGCAGGCTCCAGGCTCTGAGCTAGCTGTCAGCACAGAGCCCGATGCAGGGCTCGAACCCACAAACGTTGAGATCTGACCTGAGCCAAAGTCGGAGGCTTAACCAACTGAGCCACCCAGGCGCCCCACACATTTCTAAGTTTTTAAATGTATGGAATGGACAAATTAAGGAAACAATATAGGGTGCCTGGGTGATTCAGGTAGTTGAACGTCTGACTTTGGGTCAGGTCATGATCTCTCAAGTTTGTGAGTTTGAATCCCACACTGAGTTCTGTGCCATCAATGCAAAGCCCACTTTGGATCCTCTGTCCCCGCCGTCTCTCTGCCCCTCACTTGCTTACTCTCTTTCAAAAATAAACAAACATTAAAAAACGAGAAATAAAACAGTATAAATGTTTTTTAAAATGCAGGTTAAGGATGACAACTGACACCTACCTTAGACATTAACCATGCTATCTATATTTTCCTACAGTGAATTTATCTCTAATAACTTGACTTTTGGTAAAACCGAATCCATTTTTTTTTAAGTTTGTTGAATTTGAGAGAGAGAGAGAGAGAGAGAACCAGTGGGGAAAGGACAGGGAGAGAGGGGGACAGAAGATCCTAAAGCAGGCTCTGTGCTAATGGCAGAGAGCCTGACATGGGGCTTGAACTCATGCACTGTAAGATCATGACCCGAGCCAAAGTTAGACGACCAACCAACTGAGCCACCCAGGCATCCCAAACCAAATCCATTTAAACAAACCTCTGTTATGATATGAAACTAAGGTAGCTAAAATCCACAAATATTTTTCTATATTAGGTAGTATTATTTGACAGTTATTTAAAATTACATTTACTCTTCTTATTCCTAAACAGGGGAAGAAATTACTGTACTTTAAAATAAAATATTCACTTTCTTAACTTTCTCAAAATTTCACAATGGAAATACAAATTTTACCTGAATTTTTTAAGTTCCACTAAATTTCAGAAAATTGTAACTCTGTGTAGGTGAGAAAGAAAGTAATCTAGAGACAGTAGATCAATCTTTCTTCTCCTTCTTTTTAATCAATACAGATTTTACTGCAATGGGTCTGCAAAACTGTTTCTTTTCCAGAAACATAGATATCATCCCCCAATTTTCTGATATCCTTGTTTTTAACTGTTGGCCACTTTCTAATTGGTGAACTTGGACAAATTACTTTTTTAGTTCCTTGTTATTTGTTATTGCTAGTTATATATGGTAACATAAACAGTAAGAAAGACAAAGATTGCCATGTTATGTTTGGTAAGTCATACACCAAAGGTTGCCAACCCAAGTTTTAAAACATAGGCAGAAATCATGCTCTTGAGATCCTAACAGAGTTTTAGGTATTTTATTCAGTGTCCTACTATACTAAGAAAATGACTAAGCACGGGAAAGAATCTGGTTAAAATAACTGTCTTTGGTTACTTTCTTGAACATGACTTAACATTAAATGGTAAGAGGAACCTTCACAATTTTATAATTTAATATATTACAAATGGCAGCAATTTTAGCTGTAAGAAACCATAAGGAACCAAAATAAAAATAAATCTTTCAATATCACATAGATTTAGTCAGTCATAATTAATCCCATGTCCTGGGATAAACAATGAGGGTTAATGATCTTCTTCCTACATTAAAAAATACATTTATAGGGGTGTCCTGGGAGGTCCGACTCTTGATTTCTGCTCAGGTTATGATTCCAGGGTCATGGGAATTGAGCCCCATGGTGGGCTCTACACTGAGTGTGGAGGCTGCATGAGGTTCTCACTCTCTCTCTCTCCCTCTGCCTGTCTCCCCTGTTCGCATTCTCTGTCTCTTAAAATTTAAGTTTTTTAAAAATTACATTTATAAGCAAGGCTTTTTAAATACCAGTAAGTTTAAATAAATTTCTCACCAAAAATGAAACACGTTGTAGGGTAGGGTAGAGGAATCTCTTTTCTATCAAAGACCACTAATTAAGCCACTGAGAATCAGACACAAAAAAACAGAAGGCTGCATAATAAATTAGAAAAATTAGCTGCACTATGACAATAGAAATAACTTTCCTAGTATCTTTTCTCCCAGCAACAGATTGAAATAGGCGTAACATTCAAATAATTATTTTTTCCTTCATGTTTTAAAGTTTATTGAGAGAGAGGGGAGGGAGGCGTAGGTAGAGAGACTGGGAGAGAGAATCCCAAGAAGGCTCCATGCCTAGTGCAAGCTTGATCCCACAAACCGCAATCTGAGCTGAAATCAAAAGCCAGACATCCAACTTACTGACCCACCCAGGCACCTTGAAATAATTTGTTTTTTTAATTGGAAATATATGTCATAGGTCTAGTTTTTAAATGATGCCACAGGACAGGAGAAATTGGACAATCAACTGAAACTAACCTCGGTTTTCTAGTCCAGAAAACTGTGCTAACGTTCTCTAAATAAGCCCTACAGTCCATAGCAGTTTTTACAAAGGGTTTTTGCCAGTTCTTATCAGGCACACTGCCCTTTATCCCAATCCCCCACGTTTGTGCTGTGCATCAGCCAGGCACAGCAAAGCACCATTCTTTCAGGCCGCTAGCAAGCCTGTCCAGGGGATGGACATGCCCATACAGTTTCTAGCCCTAACTTCTTAAAGGAAAAGTATCAGTTACTATCTAGACCACAGGCAAGTACTTGTATGTTTGCAGGGCTTTAGATGTAGTACAATACTGTTTATACAAGCAAAACAAAGTCTGAGCTCATCTTGATTTTGAAGCTGACAAAAGAACAAACCACACTTTGGGAGTGAGCAGACACAATCAATTAGTAATCTGAATAAACTTCAAATACAGCTCAGTAAGTTTTTTAAAAAGTTCAAATAATAATGTTGTTAGTCTGCTGCCTAGATACTGGGCTATCAAGCTTTATGTGCTGAGAGGGAAGCTTAGGGGTCACAGCAATTCTTTCAAGTCGTATGAAGGAGTGTTCTTTTCTCAAGATGTAGTATATTTCCAATCTGAGTATTTTTTATACAGAGTAATGAGGATCTAACACTTTTGACAGCTTAAAAAGTATCACTTTTTAATTATTTGCTTAAGCTTTCCAGGTAGAATACCATAAAAGAAATCTGGTGAAGTAAATGAAAAATTGTATGCTGAAAGTAGCAAATATAAAATAGGACTTCTTACCCAACCATTTGTAGAAGAAATAAAGTAAGACCATCATAACACAGCAGATGACCACAAATATTACAACTGTCAGAGGACTAAAAGTTAAGTATTCTTCCTTCTTTCTCCTCATTTCTCTATCTTCAGTGTTTGTCACGGCCTTCATGTTCTCCCTGCATAAACATACACAGGAACTTGAGAAAATCTCTGCCAGGTACAGTTATTTTTAAAATCAACGTCTAACACCAACTTAAATTTGTTTCTGACTACAAAGTAATATAGTTTAAAAAACTGCAAACCAAACAAACAAAAAGCACTTACCCTAGCAAGTAAAACGTCCTATAAAGTCTATGCTCCAGGGATGATCTGTTATTAACCACTAACTTTTGAAAGAGCATATTTTTCTGGAAGTAAATTATTATTTTTATTTATTTATTTTTGAGAGACAGAGTGAAACAGTGTGAGCAGGGGAGGGTCAGAGAGAGAGGGAGACACAGAATCGGAAGCAGGCTCCAGGCTCTGAGCTCGTTGTCAGCACAGAGCCTGACACGGGACTCAAACCCACGAACCGTGAGATCTGACCTGAGCCAAAGCCGGATACTTAACCGACTGAGCCACCAGGCATCCCTGGAAGCAAATTTTTTGAAACAGATGATATCTACCATATAAACACATTAATGTTTGCAGATGTTTATATTATCTAATTTGAAAACTACACTGATGTAATAAATTTCTGATGATAACCAGTTCTTTTTATACACTTATTACCAACTTACAGACAGTAAGGTACTTTTAAAATTAGCTTCTCTTACAGGTAAACATTAAATTCTTCTTTCAATCAACTCAGTATTTACTGTATACCTATTCTGTGCTCATCAGGGTATTACAAAGCGTTCAAGAGAAGTTCAAGACACAGCTTTCTCCTACCTTAAGATAGCAAAATATTGTTTCTGATTCTCTCAACAACCCTTGCTAAGCCACACAGCTAATAAAAGGCAGAGACCAAAGTTGAAGAAGGGCAGTAGTGTCCTATGTTGAGCAGTCTCTGTTCTGTCATCTTACTGTCTCATCTCAGTTACATGGAACCCACTATATACTTTTTTACTTCCAGTCCCTTACGCTCTGATCAACTAAACTCTCATTTCCTTTGCTTACACTGACCTTTCTCATAAGGTCTGGGCTCAATACAAACTTCAGGGTAAAAAAAAAAGGTTTACTTCTATCAAATTGTCCATTTGCCAGACTGCTTATTTACCAATGTACCACATTCTTCTTAGAAAATTGTTGATTGGGACGGACTACATCGAGTAATTGTGACTCTAGGGAGGCTGCCTGGGAAAAGAGCAGGGAAAGGGTTTGGGGACAGCTACAGCAGCACATTCTGGCAAGTGCAGAGTGGATGACAGAGTATCAACAGAAGTGTCAATAAAAGTGGTATCTGAGTGGGAAAAGGTGCCAACCTTTGGTATCTGTCATTGCAAAAAGGTACACTTAAAGCTATTTTATCACAGTGGAAGATTTATATATTCATATATATTGTAATAAAAGATGTATATATTCCTATTTAGTAAACCAGTAGAACACTTTAAAGGAAAAGATAAATCTGGCAAAGTAAAAATCACCAGGCAATTTTCCTTTCCAGGAAAGGAAACATGTACTAGATTTATATGATATAAAATACAAAATTCATCTTTTAAAACACTATACTCCTAACTAGCTTAAGAGCCTTATATAATGAAAAGCTAAGCTTTTTTTCATGCCATCTTGAGTTTATTGAGCTTGAGAACCAATGATTTCATTATAATAAAACTTTAATCCCCTATTGAAAAGTTTTAAACTGAACCAAGGCATCTTTCCCTTTTGTATAAGGTACATCTTTCATTTGGCAGGGTAATTCTGAGTTACAAGTTCCTGATCTGGCAAAGTTTCCCTTTCCTAAGTTTTATTCTCTCTCCCCTTCTCTTTCAATTTACCTTTTTACTTGCTAAATGACACTCCTTATGCTCATTTTTAAAAATTAAGATCTCATTGACATATAACATTAGTTTCAGGTATACAACATAATGATTCGACATTTGCATATATAACAAAATGGTCATAGTAGGTATAGTTAACATTCATCACCACAGCCATGTATTTTTTTTCCTGTGATGAGAACTTTTAAGATGTACGCTTAGCAATTTTCAAATATATAATAGTCTTATCAATTATAGTCAACATGCTGTATATCACATCCCCAAGAGTTACTTATTTTATAACCAGAAGTTTGTACCTTTTAGTAACCCTCACTCATTTTGCCACCCTCACTCTCTGCCTCTAGCAACCACCAATGGGACTCTGTCTCTGAGGTCCTTTTTTGTTTGTTTCACGTATCAGGGGACTTTATCTTTCTCTGACTTATTTTACTTAGCACAGTGCCTTCAAAGTCCGTCCATGTTGTTGCAAATAGTGCTCATGTTCTTAATCTTTCCACTTTTTATAGAGCTTCTTCCTCTTTGTCACTGGTTCATATTCTTTTGTATCATAAAGTCAGGCCCCTCACCCACAGCCACACATATAATTTACTCAGAATCAGCCACATCAATTTCAAAATTCATAATCTTGAAAGAATTAAAAAAATTTTTTTTAGTGTTTATCTTTGAGATAGAGACAGCACGAGCAGGGGAGGGTCAGAGAGAGAGGGAGACACAGAATCAGAGGCAGGCTCCAGGCCCTGAGCTAGCTGTCAGCACAGAGCCGAACATGGGGTTCAAATTCATGAACCATGAGACCATGAAGTGAGATGAAGTCAGACATTTAATTGACTGAGCCACCCAGGTGCCCCTTGAAAGAGAATTTTAAAAGCAGCAAGAAAAAACAGTTATATACAGGGAAAACTTCATAAGAGTATAGGCTGAATTTTCAAGAGAAACCTTTTTCAGGCCTGAAATCAGTGATACGATATATTCAAAGTATTGAAAGGAAAAGAATCTGCAACCATCAAGGCTATAATTCAGAATATGATAAGGAAATTCCCAAACAAAAATTAAAAGAATTCATCACCACCAAACATACTCTACAAAAAAGGTTAAAGGGGACTCTTTGAATGGGAAGGAAAGACCATAAGTAGGAGTTAGAAAAGCAGGATAAGGCACCTGGGTGGCTCAGTTGGCTAAGCATCTGGCTTCGGCTCAGGTCATGATCTCACGGTTGGTTCGAGCCCCGTGTCAGGCTCTGTGCTGACAGCTAGCTCAGAGCCTGGAGCCTGTCTTCACATTCTGTATCTCCTTCTCTCTCTGACCCTCCCCTGCTCGCACTGTCTCTGTCTCTCAAAAATAAATAAAAAACATTAAAAAATTTAAGCACAAAGGAGTAAGAAAAGCAGGAAGCACAAAAACAGTAAAAAATAAGCATATCTATAAAAATCAGTCAAGGGACTCACAAAATAAAAAAATGTAAAGTATGATATCATATACTTAAAACCTGGGAGGTGGGGAAAGCAGTATTAAATGGGTTCAAACGTAGACAACTATCAACTTACCATTGACTGTTATATGCAGATTTACAAACAAACCTAATGGTAACCACAAATCAAAAACCCATATGCAAAAAATAAAAGAAAGCTGAGATGCCTGGATGGCTCAGGTCATGATATTACAGTTCCATGGGTTCAAACCCCATTGTGCTGTCAGCACAGAGCCTGCTTGGGATTTTCTGTCTCCCTCTCCCTCTGGCCCTCTCCCACTCACACTGTCTCTGTCTCTCTCAAAATAAATAAATAAACTTAAAAAAAATAATACAAAGAAAGGAATCCAAGTATATCACTAAAGAAAGGCAACTAACTGTCAGAGAAGAGAGCAAGGGAAGAAACAAAGAACTACAAAAACAACCATAAAACAAGTAACAAAATGACAACAAGTACATACCTATCAATAATCACTTTGAATTTTTTTTTAATGTTTTATTTATTTTTGATACAGAGAGAGACAGAGCATGAGAGGAGGAGGGGCAGAAAGAGAAGGAGACACAGAACCGGAAGCAGGCTCCAGGCTCTGAGCTAGCAGTCAGCACAGAGCCTGACACGGGGCTCGAATCCACGAACGTGAGATCTGACCTGAGCCGAAGTCCGAGGCTTAACCCACTGAGCCACCCAGGAGCCCCTCAATAATCACTTTGAATGTAAATGGACAATGTGTTTCAATCAAAAGACACAGGGTGACAGAAAGGATAAAAAAAAAAAGCAAGAGTCATTTGTACACTGCCTAACAAGAGACTCATTTCAGACCTGTAGACACATGGAGATTGAAAGTGAAAGGAAGGAAAAGCATTTATCATGCACATGGGTATGAAAAGAAAGCTGGGGTGTTAGTACTTACATCTGAAAAAAAATAGACTTTATTATTTTTTATTGTTTATTTTTTTCTGAGAGAGTGAGAGTGGGGGAGGGGCAGAAGCAGGGGAGAAAGAAAGGATGAGAGAGAGGGAGATGGAGAAGGAGGGTGAGAGGGAGAGAGAGAGAGAGAAGAGAAAGGAAAGAAAGAGAGAAAGAGAGGAAATCCCAAGCAGGCTCCATGCCCAGGGCTGAGCCCAACCTGGGTTCAGTCCCACGACTGAGATCACAACTTAAGCCAAAATCAAGAGTCAGACACTTAACTGATCGAGCTACCCTGGCACCCTAGAAAAAAAAATTAACTTAAAAATAAATTTAACACCCCACTTACATTAAAGGACTAATCATCCAAACAGGAAATCAACAAGGAAGCAGTAACTCTGAATGACCCACTGAACCAGATGGATTTAACAGATACATTCACAACATTCCATCCTAAAACAGCAGAGTATACATTCTTTTCAAGTGCACATGGCACGCTCTCTACAAAAGACCACACACACATAAGACCACAAAGCAAGCCTCAATACAAGAGAAAAGATCAAAGTCATACCATGCATCTTTTTTGCCCACAATGCTATGAAACTGGAAATCAAGCACAAGAAAAAAGTTGGAAAAGACCACAAGTAAGGTGGAGGTTAAATAATATGCTACTAAACAGTGAATGGGTCAACCAAAAAAAATCGAACAAGAAATAAAAAATTACATGGAAACAAATGAAAATAGAAACACAGAGGGACAAAATCTTTGGGATGCAGCAAAAACAGATCTCAGAGGAAAGTTTATAGCAATACAGGCCTATCTGAAGAAGCAGAAAAAATCTCAACCAACCAACCTAATCTTATAGCTAATGGAGCTAGAAAAAGAAGAAACAAGGAAATGGAACACCAGCAGAAAGAAGGAAATAATAAAGGAGAGAAATTAAAAAATACAATAGAACAGATCAATGAAATCAGGAGCTGGTTCTTTTTTTTTTTTAATTTTTTTAATGTTTTATTTATTTTTGATACAGAGAGAGACAGAGCATGAGGGGGGAGGGGCAGAGAGAGAAGGAGACACAGAACAGGAAGCAGGCTCCAGGCTCTGAGCTAACTGTCAGCACAGAGCCCGACGCGGGGCTCGAACCCACGAATGTGAGACCTAACCTGAGCCGAAGCTGGAGGCTTGACCGACTGAGCCACGCAGGCGCCCCAGAAGCTGGTTCTTTGAAAAGACCAACAAAATTGATGAACCTTTAGCCAAACTTATGAAAAAAAAAAAAAGAAGAGGAAAAAGAGAGGACTCAAACAAAATCACAAATGAAAGAGAAGAAATAACAACACCACAGAAATACGAAGGATTATAAGAGAATATTATAAAAAAAAATAAATGGCAACAAATTGGACAACTGAGAAGGAATGGAGACATTCCTAGAAACACACAATCTCTCATAACTGAATCAGCAATAGAAAATTTGAACAGACTGAGTACCAGCAATGAAATTGAATCAGTAATGAAAAAAATCTCAAAAAACAAAGTCCAGAACTAGACAGCTTCATAGGTGAACACCTATTCTTCTCAAACTATTACAAAAAGTAAGAGGAAGGAAAGCTTCAAAATTCATTCTCCAAGGCCAGGACTACCCTGACACCAAAAGCAGACAAAGCTGTACAAAACTACCATCATCCAAACAGTCTGGTACTGCCACAAAAGAGGACGTAAGATCACCAGGATAGAGAGCCCAGAAATAAACCCATGATTACACAGTCAATTAATCTTTGACAAAGGAGGCAAGAATATGCAATGGGAGAAAGTCTCTTAAACAAACTGTGTTGGGAAAACTGGACAGTTCGATACAAAATGAAATATGACTATATTCTCATACTGTACAGAATAAACTCAAAATGTTACCTTATATCTGCCAGAAGAACTAGATCAAAAGACAAGAAATACCAAGTGTTTTTGAGAATGTGGAGAAAAAGGAACATTTGTACACTGTTGGTGGGAATGTAAATCACTGCAACCACCATGGGAAACTATATAGAGGTTCCTTGAAAAATTTACAATAGGGGTGCGTGGGTGGCTCATTCGGCTAAGCATCAAACTTCAGCTCAGGTCCTGATCTTAACAGTTCTTGGGTTCAGGGCCCCATATCAGGCTCTGTACTGACAGCTGAGAGCTCAGAGCCTGCTTCATATTCTGTGTCTCCCTCTCTCTCTGCCTCTACCCTGTTCACACTCTGTCTCTCTCTCAAAAATAAACAGACATAAAAAAATTTTTTTTAATTAAAAAAAAAAAAAGAAAAATTTAAGAGTTACCATAATCCAGAAATTCCAATACTGGGTATTTGCCCAAAGAAAATGAAAACACTTATTTGAAAAGACATACACACCCCTATGTTTATTGCAGCATTATTTACAATAGCCAAGATATGGAAGTAATCAACCCAAGTTTCCATGCATCGGTGAAAGAATAAAAAAGTACTGGTATACATATATGTATACAATAGAATATTACTTAGTCCTAAAAATGAATGAGATATTGCCATTTGCAACAAAATGGAGGGACCTGGAGAATGTTCTGCTAAATGAAATAACTTAGAGACAGACAAATACCACATAATCTCACTTATATAAACATTTAAGAAACAAGTGAACAATTTAAAAAATAAAAACAAAGACAGACTCGTAAGTACAGAAAGCAAACTAGTGGTTGCCCCAGAGGGGAGGTAGGCAGGGTAATGGGCAAAATAGGTAAATGGGATTAAGAGTGCATTTATCTTGATGAACAGTGAGTAATGCACTGAATTGTACTGCATGCCTAAAAGCAATGTAACACCTTATGTTAATTATTCTAGAATTAAAATAAAAAAAATTTTAAAGTCCATAATCCTGCTGGTAAAGAACTCCTTCTTTTCCAACCTGGCTACTGAAGGTAATGAATTCCTTGTTTTTTATGAATAAAAAGGCTTATATGTACTCCTCTCCCATCTCCAATCTATTAAGGAGGAGCCTGCCCTAAAATGTATATGAAGCTTAACCTGCTAACTCAAACCGGTCTGTGGGCCAGCAAAATCACTTGAGACCTTCTTAAAACATAGAATCTTGGTGCCCATTCCAAGCCTACTAAACCTAAATTTTCACTTTAATGAGATCTCAAGAGTTTGTATGCATATTACCATTCAAAAATCCATACTCTAGAGAAGAAACAATATGTAAATTATTTACAATATACATAGAAGTACAGTGAGAATCTGTATTAAATGGGAAAACACTTTCAATGAATTAGTAGCTTAAGGGAAATACTTAGAAAGTTTCACCAAACAATCTAGAAAATGTTCTTAGAGGTCTTCTTACATGCTATGCTTTGTAAGAATAATAATGAAGAAAAAACAATGCTTACTCACATGAAAATATGTGACTGATACATATATTGAAACATTTTTTCCAAATATATAAAATATTTAAAGCTCAATACTCCAGAAATCTATACTTGTTAAATCCCAAGAGTTTTCTCTTGATACGAGTCAATCAAATTTTAGTATTTTAAGAAACTATAGGGGTGCCTTGGTGATTCAGATGACTGAGTGTCTGACTCTTCTTGATTTTGACTCAGGTCATGATCTTGCAGTTTGTAGGATCAAGCCCTGTGGTGGGCTCTGAGTTGATAGTGCAGAGCCTGCTTAGGATTCTCTCTCTCTCCCTCCCTCCCTCTCTCTCTCTCTCTCTCTCTCTGTCTATCCCTCCCCTACTCATACGAGTGCATCTGTGTGCACATGTGCTCACTCTCTATCTCTCAAAATAAACATTTACAAAAATTACAAATAAACTTCATTTAGTTGCAAATAAGTCCTTTTTAATGGAATTAAATTCACAAGATGAATATACTGTCCTTTATGCATAAATATGATCAAAGCACATTTTTTAAATTCAGAGTTATAAATATGAACTGATCCTTTTAAGCAATGTTTAACCCAGACCCAAAGATACATAACTGGAAGAAGACTGGTGTCAGGTTGTTACTAAATAGGGAAATCTAAATTTTATGTACATTTTGAATTTCTATATTTAAGTTAAAATATGTACATGCTTTATATCCTTAGAATTCCGAAAGCATCAGAGAATGCTGAGGCCACACTGTTAATGACTGAACTCAGGAAGAGCTGAAACCCCCAGCCCTACCTTCTCTTGCTTATTTCCTCCAATTTGAATAAGTAGGCATATTAGAACACTAGATATCTTCAACTTTTCTGTGAGAGCTAAGTAAACATTTTAATTTTAATGTGATGTAATTTCAATGTTATCCTACCAGCAGAAGAGTTAGAAAAAGCTGTGACTCTCTTCTTCTCAGTGAAAAGTTAAATGACCTATAAGACGATAAATGCGCAAGCTGATCTTATTAGCACTATATTCTGAGGTCAGGTAAATTTTAAATGTTGTTAACATGATTAAAATGATTATAAAACAATAATTTTTAAATCATCTATCACAAAAACACTGAAGTTTAAACTTACAATTCAATTAGTCCACTCCAATAGCCTCCTAATGCCACAGTGAACACAGCAATTACAAAAATAACCACCATGGTATAGTCAAAGTTGGGCCACGATGGAGAATACATTTTCACAGTAATGTTGTCTCCAAGAGTCTGAAAGGCAAAGTAACAGTTAAAACATCAGAATTAGTTTTCTTTCTACTACAGTATATGGCAGCAATATTCTAATTTCACTCTGATACTGATACTATACATTAGAAAACCAGAACACTAGAACCATTTTTGACAATACAATATATTCTCTTGTCATAATTATGAGGCTATACTTTGGTTTATTAAATCTTGAAAGTTCAGTGGTCCACACAATCACATCCTGTCAGGAATTTAAAGCTAAGATAAAGGATGGTAACACAGAGATTGTTAAAAAAGTCAAAACAAATCAGTATCTTTTCTAAAGTCAGGGCTCTGAAGCACCTAGTACTCACTGGAAGGTGAACATTTCCCAAATAAAGACCTGATTGGCCTTTATAGCTTCTTGTTAGCAAATGGAAAACATATAATTTAAATTTATTATCAGTGATTAAAAGTAAAAAATTGTACTATGTATAAACTTTGTATAATACATAATTACTAATTTACCTGCTTCATATCTTTAAAATCTTTGTGGTTTATAAATGCAATCACTATTTTCACATCATGAAATTCAGATTTGTTCCCTGAAGGAGGAAACTAAAAGAAAAAAACATATTATGAAAACTTATGAGCCACCAGCATATTTACAGAATAAAATACACATTATTCCATTAAATATAAAGATATCTTTATTTAGTTCTAAAACAAAGTTTCATATGTTCTTTCTTGATGTTAGAGTTTTCAAACTGGAATCCTTTTAGCATAAACTTAAACTGATTTATATCTGGGTATATCATACATACATGTGGGGGGGTGTATGTGTGCAGTACATACACATATACATACATGTTTGTTGCTAACAAATATGTTAGGACAGAGTCTTGTCCACTTTAGGAATAGAAAAGAAATTACAAGGGCGCGTGGGTAGCTCAGCCAGTTAAGTGTCTGACTTCGGTTCAAGTCATGATCTTACAGCTCGTGGGTTCAAACCCTGTGTCAGGCTCTGTGCTGATAGATTGGAGCCTGAAGTCTGCTTTCAGATTACGTCTTCCTCTCTCTCTGCACCTCCCCTGCTAGTATTCTCTCTCTCTCTCTCTCAAAAAATAAGTAAACATTGAAAAAATTTTTTAAAAAGAAATTACAAAGATTTCCAATTAAATGCCTGTGAGTGCCAGAATGTTTACTTTAAAAGAACCCTACAATGAGATTATTCCAAACCCAGCCGATATAATACACACCAAAAAGATAGCTCAATTCCTGTGAAATTTGATATCATGAGTTCAAGAGTTTTGCAACTTACTAGGACACTGTTATTGGCAACCAACAATGCTTCAGCACCTCCTGTTTGTGCAATTCTGGCTTTTTCAAGAAAATGGCAGGTTCCCCACTGTACTACAACTGCTTTGCTTTTTATTCCTTCAGACGGAATATCAGAAAGGTTGCACAATGGTGTGGTAGTCAGATTCATCAAACTGATGGAAGTCTGAAAAGAAGCAATGTCTTTAAAATGATAAAGATCATCTTTCACAATAAATGCATTCAATGACAAAGTATCAATATTAGTTTAATACCAGGTTCTTTTAAATCAGAAATATTTTATGACAACCAGGCTTTGAGTTAAGTATTTTAAAATTCTCTAACTTGTTTTTTTTCCACAAAGGGAAAAGCATGTAAGCTAAAGTTATAAAATAATTAATCATCATATGTTACAGCTAATTCACACACCAAAACATAATACTCATTTTCGCCTTTCAATAATTTTATGTTTACAAATAAATACTAAGTGTGATTTACTTACTGCATTTTCTAGGGTACTTGGAAGATCTGTCCAATGAGGGTTATATAGCATGCAGTAGTCCTTAGACGGTGCAGGTTTGCCAATTCCAGACGCATGCAAGATTGCTTCCTGAGCAGCTGTCTAGGGCATGAACAATAATTTTCACACTGGTAATAATCTGGTTTGACAGCAACAAAAGACTTTAATAATGCTATTTACACGTAAGGTTTTACAGTACTTCCTTAAGTGGGAAGATCTTCCAATGAATTTATTTCTTATTTGAGGAAAACACTGAAGTTATACACATTTGCCCAGAACACATTGGTTTTTTTTTTTAATAGTTTATTGTCAAATTGGTTTCCATATAACACCCAGTGCTCTTCCCCACAAGTGCCCTCCTCCATTACCACCACTCCCTTCCCTCTCCCACTCCCCCTTCAACCCTCCGTTTGTTTTCAGTATTCAGTAGTCTCTCAGGTTTTGCGTCCCTCTCTCTCCCCAACTCTCTCACTCATCATCAGGGAAATACAAATCAAAA
>NC_043708.1:89594149-89617178 GCF_006229205.1 Suricata suricatta
AGAGACTATAGATGCTGGCGAGGGTGTGGAGAGACGGGCACCCTCCTACACTGTTGGTGGGAATGTAAACTGGTGCAGCTGCTCTGGAAAACAGTGTGGAGGCTCCTCAAGAAACTACCCGTAGAACTCCCTTATGACCCAGCAATAGCACTGCTAGGGATTTATCCAAGGGATACAGAAGTGCTGACACATAGGGGCACATGTACCCCAATGTTCATAGCAGCACTGTCAACAATAGCCAAAACATGGAAAGAGCCTAAATGTCCATCACCTGATGAGTGGATCAAGAAGATGTGGTGTATATATATACAATGGAGTATTACATGGCAATGAGAAATAATTAAATATGGCCATCTGTAGCAAAGTGGATGGACCTCAAGAGTGTCATGCTAAGTGAAATAAGTCAGGTGGAGAAGGACAGAAACCGTATGTTTGCACTCATAGGTCTAACAGGAGAACAGGGGAAAAAGAGTTGGGCAGAACACATTGTTTTAAGGAAAATAAGTCACTTTCTTATAGGGACACAATTATGACCCTTGTTAAAAGGGCCATATCCCACAGAGGATTCTTGTGTGATAACTTCAATACTTCCTTCACACCCTGAAACCTTCTCAATCTCTTATGAGTTATCACTTCATTGTTTTTTTAAGTTTAGTTATTATTTATTTTGAGGGGGGTAGGGACAGAGAGAGAAGGAGACAGAATTCCAAGCAGGCTCCATGTTGTCAGCACAGAGCCCAATGCAGGACTTGAACCCACAAATTGTGAGATTATGATCTGAGCCAAAGTCAAGAGTCGGACACTTAACCAACTGAGCCACGCAGGCACCCCTACTTCAGTGTTTATGTAGTACACTTAATGTTCCTCAACCTGTCTTGGATGTCCACTCTCACCAGTGTTATTTAACACAGAACAGGAAGTCTTACCCTCAGCAATCAGACAACAAAAAGAAATTAAAGGCATCCAAATCAGCAAGGAAGAAGTCAAACTTTCGCTATTAGCAGATGACATGATACTCTATGTAGAAAACCCAAAAGGCTCCACCAAACTATTGCTAGAACTGATTGATATACAAATTCTGTAAAGTTTCAGGATACAAAATCAATGTACAGAAATCTGTTGCATTTCTATATACCAATAATGAAGCAGCAGAGAGAGAAATCAAGGAATAGGTCTCATTTACATTTATACCAAAAACCTAGGAAATAAACCTAACCAAAGGAGTAAAAGATCTGTACTCCAAAAACTATTCACATTTATGAAAGAAGTTGAAGATGACACAAACGGAAAAAATTTCCATGCTCATGGACAGTAAGAAATATTGCTAAAATGTCTCTACTACCCAAAGAAATCTACACATTCAGTGCAGTCCCTATCAAAATACCATCAGCAGCTTTCACAGAGCTACAACAATCTTAAAATTTGCATGGAACCACAAAAGACCTGGAAGAGCCAAAGCAATCCTAAAAAAGAAAAGCAAAGCTGGAGGTATCAGGATTCCAGACTTCAAGCTATATTACAAAGCTGTAGTCATCAGTAGTCATCAAGACAGTATGGTACTGGTACAAAAACAGACACACAGATCAGTGGACCAGAATAGAAAGTCCAGAAACAAACTCACAACTATATGGTTAATTCATCTTTGACAAGGTAGGAAAGAATATCCAATGGAAAAAAGACAGTCTCTTCAACAAATGGTGTTGGGAAAACTGGACAATGACATGCAGAAGAATAAAACCAGACCACTTTCTTACACCACATATGAAAGTATATTCAAAATGGATGAAAGACCTAAATGTGAGACAGGAAACATCAAAATCCTAGAGAACACAGGCAACAAGCTCTTTGACATCAGTCACAGCAACTTCTTACTAGACATGTCTCTGGAGCCAAGGGAAACAAAAGTAAAAATGAACTATTAGACCTCATCAAGACAAAAAGCTTCTGCACAGCAAATAATCAACAAAACTAAAAGACAACCAATGGAATGGGAGAAGATAATTGCAAATGGCACATCTGATAAAGGGTTAGTGTCCCAAATCTATAAAGAACTTACCAAATGCAATAGGCAAAAATCAAATAATCTTGTGAAGAAATGGGCAAGAAGACATGAATAGACATTTTTCCAAAGAAGACATACAGATGGCCAAGAGACAAATGAAAAAATGCTCAACATCACTCATCATCATCAGGAAAATATAAATCAAACTTCAAGAAGATACCACCTCATACTTATCAGAATGGCTAAAATCTAAAAACTCAGGGAACAATAGGTGTTGGTGAGGATGTAGAGAAAGGGGAACACTTCTTCACTGCTGGTGGGAATGCAAACTGGTGTGGCCACTCTGGAAAACAGTATGAAGGTTCCTCAAAAAATTAAAAATAGAACTACTGTAAGACTCAGCAATTGCACTAAGTATTTGCCCAAAGGATAAAAAAAATACTGATTTGAAGCATTTTACAGCAGCACTATCAACAATAGCCGAATTATGGAAAGAGCCCAAATTTCCACTGACTGATAAATGGACAAAGAAGATGTGGGGCGTGTGCGCGCACACACAAGCACACACACATGCACGTGTGCAATGGAATATTACTCAGTCATAAAAATGAATGAAACCTTCCCATTTGCAACAACACTGATGGATCTAGAGAGTATAATGCTAAGCAAAATAAATCAGAGAAAGAAAAATACCATATGATTTCACTCTTATGTTGAATTTAAGAAACAAAACAGATGAACAAAGGGAAAGAAAAAAAAAGTGGGAGGCAAACCATAAGAGAAACTCCTAACTAAAGAGAACAAACTGAGGGCTGTTGGAGGGAAGTGGGTGGGGGGTGGGCTAAATGCATGATGGGGTTAAGGGAACCTGTTATAAGGAGCGCTGGGTATTATATGTAAACGATGAACCACTAAATTCTACTCCTGAAACCACCATTACACTGTATATTACCTACTTAGAATTTAAATAAAAAGTTGAACCATAAAAATAAAATCCCTCAACCTGTACTAACTTCCATATTTGACAAGCAAGTGCCATTAAAAAAAAAAAAAGGTACACTATTATTTCTAAGTGCTACCCATGAAAAAAATTCTGAGAAACTACAACTCTTAAGTCTTGAACATTCTGCAACTGCATATTCAAAAAGACCAACCTAGAGTTCAAAGAGAGGTTAAGAGGAGAAATGGGAAAATGTTCTGTCCTTTGCCTCATTGCCCACTACCTGGGGGAAAAAAGGCAAAGAGGTAAGAAGCAACTGAAAAGAATAACTATTGCAGATGGGGTGGGAGGTGGGAGCGAGGAGTATGCGCCGAAGCAGCACCTTGAGATAATTAGAATACCACATCACATCAAAATTCCCTTCAAACCTGAACTGATCCAAATCCTTCCTCTGTCCTCCTCTGAACAAATCTTTCTCTAAATCTTCTATAAAAACTTAAAAATGTTTGTTTTTATTGTAATTTTTGAGAGAGAGTACGCACGCACACACACGAGCAGATGAGAGGCAGGAGAGAGGGAGAGAGAGAATCCCAAGCAGGCTCTGTGAGGTCAGCAGAGCCCAATGCAGGGCTCAGTCCCATAAACCTTGAGATCATGACCTGAACCGAAACCAAGAGCTGGACCCTTAACCAACTAAGGCACCCAGGCGCGCCTGAACAAATCTTTCTCTAAAGCATAAGAGAAAAAAGTCTGCTTGGCAAATAAAGATAATGTACCACGCCTCTACCACTAAAGCATGGATTAGGCTGAGCTGCATGAAATTGCTGACATTTGACCATTTCTATATAAAACTGGTAATTTCATAACAGGCCAATCTAAACTTATAGAGTACAAAAATATTCTAATCCATGCTCTCCTACCTAAAATCTCCTCTGAACATTTGGGATTAGAGGTTTTCTGGCATATTTGGGACACCATTAGCTTATGGATTCAAGCAAGTATAGGGAATTTATAAAACTACACAGAATAATGAGATAAGGAAATTATTTGTGGAAAAAAGAAATGTAGTTTTCATTCAGCTGTTTCGTTGTTGGTCATGAATGGATTTATTTGACAGCAGAGGTGAACCAATATCCTAAATTCTTATTATACACCAAACTATTTGTTGGTTACAAACTACACATACTAAACAGTATCATTATGTTATTTGTATATACATATCTGATCCACTATTACTGTTTTACTAATGAGGACTCTGAGACTTAGAAAAGTTACTAACAAAACTTACATAAAGTTATAAAGCTGAATAATCAATTCTATCTATAGAGGGTAATCTTGTAGATAATCATGAGGGATGATTAAGTTTAAACTTTTTAAAAGAATAATTCATAAGTGAATTGGGTACTTAAAAATTTTTTTTTGTTTATTTAATGTTTATTTATTTGAGAGAGAAAGACAGAGCATAAACAGGGGAGGGACAGAAAGAGAGGGAGACACAGAATCTGAAACAGGCACCAGGCTCTGAGCTGTCAACAAAGAGCCTGATGTGGGGCTTGAACCCATGAACTGTAAGATCATGACCTGAGCTGAAGTCAGACGTTTAACCGACTGAGACAACCAGGTGCCCCTGGGTACTTCTTTTTTTTTTTTTTAATTTTTAAAATGTTTATTCATTTTTGAGAGAGAGAGAGACAGACAGACAGACAGAATGTGAGCAGGGGAGAGACAGAGGGAGAGGGAGACACCGAATCCAAAGCAGGCTCTAGGCTCTGCGCCATCAGCACAGAGCCTGACACAGGTCTCAAACTTACAAACTGTGTGAGATCATGACCTGAGCTGAAGTTGGATGTTTTCTACTTAAAAAAAAAATTTTTTTTTAAGATTTATTTTTGAGAGACAGAGACAGATCATGAGCAAGGGAGGGGCAGAGAGGGACACACAGAATTGGAAGCAGACTCGAGGCTCTGAGCTGTCAGCAGAGCCCGACACGGGGCTCAAACCTACAAACTGTGAGATTATGACCTGAGCCGACGTGGGAAGCTCAACCGACTGAGCCACCCAGGCACCCCTGGAAGTTGGTTGTTCAACTGACTGAGCCACCAAAGGGGCCCTGAATTGGGTACTTTATAATGAATCCAACAAAATGGCCCATGATGTCCTAAGATGTCCCAGCATTAGTGATGCTGAGGTTTGATTATTTGATTAACCAAGTAAGTGTAGGATTTCTCTAGTATAAAGTTGTTATTTCTTTCCCTTTGTGACTGGTTAGAAAGTAATCTGTAGCACCATGTAAACAGTTCAGTAGCCTCTCACCTAGTTTTTAGCCTCCATGATGATCCATGCCTGAACTTAATTTTACATATTACATTAGGGGTTGAGAAACGGTCATTGTTTTTGAATACTGTAATTTCTTCTGCATTTATTAGCTAGTATTCTTTTAAAAAAAAGCTTTACTCTCTCCTTCTCCCACCTTTTGCTTGATATCACAGGAGTTTCACTAATTTCTAAAAATTTAATGTAATATAAGTATTTGTTTGATGTTCAAATTGTCCCAAATTTGGTCAGCAGAGTCTCCTGGAGCTGGCTCTTTGTATCTTTGACAAGACCCCGTTAGTCTTTGAGGACTTCCTTATTTTTTGGCACAAGATGTCCTAGGCTGACTTTATCCTTTACCTGCCACAGGTCTAGAAACAGTTATCCTACTAAGCTCCTTATGGAGAAGAATGGCATTTAGATAAAGATTTTGGCTCTATGGGGTGCCTGGGTGGCTCAGTTGGTTGGGCGTCTGACATCGGCTCAGGTCACAATCTCACGGTTTGTGAGTTCGAGCCTCACATTAGGCTCTGTGCTGATAGCTCAGAGCCTGGAACCTGTTTCGGATTCTGTGTCTCCTTTTCTCTCTGCCCCTCCCCTACTTGTGCTCTGTCTCTCTGTTTCTCAAAAATAAATAAATGTAAAAAAAAAAAAAGATTTGGGTTCTAATTGTACCCAAAGCTGCTGAAGTGGTATAGCCTTTAAAAAGAGAATTGGTAGTATCATTAAAAATTTTTAAACATATAGAATCTTGATCCATATCCTACAGATATATTACAGAGAGGCCAGAAATAAACCCTCGTGTATACGGTCAATTAATCTATGACACAGGAGGCAAGAACATACAATAGGGAAAAGATAGTCTCTCCAAAAATGGTGCTGCAACAACTACATGGACAACAAATGGACAATTATTTGCAAAAGAATGAAACTGGCAAACTTCCTTTTTTTCTTTAACAAATATTTGTTTATTTACATAATCACTACACCCTACGTGGGACTCAAAGTCATGACTCTGTGCTCATGAGTCACATGCTCTTCTGACTGGGCCAGCCAGGCATCCTCAGACCACTTTCTTATAACATAGACAAAAACAAACTCAGAATGATTAAAGACCTAAATGTGAGACCTGAAACCATAAAACTAGAAGAAAACATAGGCAGTAATTTCTGTCATACACTTTAGAAATATTTTCCTAGATACATCTCTTCTGGCAGGGAAAACAAAAGTAAAGAAAAACTATTGTGATGATATCCAAATAAAAATCTTTTGCACATAAAGGAAACCATCAACAAAATGATAAGGGAACTTACTCAATGGGAGAAGATATTTGCAAATGATATATCTAGTAAGGGGTTAAAATCCAAAATACATATAGAACTTACACAATTCAAAGCAAAAAAGACAAGTAATCCAATTTAAAAAATGGGCAGATGACCTGAATAGATATCGTTCAGAGAAGATATACAAATGGCCAACAGACACATGAAAAGATGCTCAACATCACTCATCATCAGGGAAATGCAACTCAAAACCATGATGAGGTATTACATCTGCCAGAATGGCTAAAATCAAAAAGACAAGAAATATCAAGTGTTGGTGAGGACGTGGAGGAAAAGGAATGCTTGTGTACTGCTGGTAGGAATGCAAAGCGGTTACCATACAATCCAAAAATTCCACTACTGGGTATTTATCCAAAGAAAACAAACAACAACAAAAAAATCCCACATTTATTTGAAAAAATATATGCACTACTATGTGTATTGCAGCATTATTTGCAATAGCCAAGATATGAAAGCAATCAACCCAAGTGTCCAACCACAGGTGAATGTATAAAGAAGTGATATATATGTATCAAGTATGTAACATCTATACATAATAGAATATTACTCAGCCATAAGAATGAATTAGATTTTGCTATCTGCAACAATATGGGTATACCCAAAGGGTATAATACTAAATGAAGTCAGTGGGATGCCTGGGTGGCTCAGTTGGTTAAGTGTACAACTTTGGCTCAGGTCAAAGTTCCAGGTTCATGGGCTCGAGTCCCGTGTTGGGCTCTGTGCTGACAGCTGAGAGCCTGGAGCTTGCTTCAGATTCTGTGTCTCCTTCTCTCTCGGCCTCTCTCCCACTCATGTGCTGTCTCTCAAAAATAACATTAAAAATTTTTTTCAAATAAATAAATAAAATCAGAGAAAGATAAATACCATATGATTTCACTCATCTATAAAAATTTAAGAAACAAAGTAAAAAAAAGATACAGACTTTATAGAGAACAAATGGGAGGTGGGGAGGATAGGTAAAATAGATAAAGGGGAGTAAGAGTACATGTATCTTGATGAATACATGAGCAATGCATAGAAATGTTGAATAAATTATATTGTACACTGAAATTACTATAATACTGTATGTTAATGATACTTCAATTAAAAAAAAGAAATCACAAAGATAAACAACAGGATACATGCAATATCATTTGTTCCAGAAAAAAAGTCAACAACTTTCAATAATAAGGAGACTATTACGTTATGTTATGCATAGTACACAGCTATTAAAAAACCTAAATCTACCTGTAGAAACAGATATCCACTGTGAGAAAAGCAAGTTCTATAGAGATATGTATAGCGTATCCCTATTTTTTTTTTTTTTTAACTAAGCTCTATGCCTAATATGGGGCCTGAACTCACCACTGAGAGATAGAGTCCTGCTCTATGAACTCAGCCAGCCAGGTGCCCCAGGGTAACCTGATTTTTATTAAAAAAAAAAAAAAAAAAAGAACCCCTTCCCTAATTCCCTATATGTATCTGTACAATTATGTGAGCTTGCAGAAGATGTAGAGAGAGACACACCTGGCTATTTTAAAAGAGAGGAAAACAAAGGCAAAGGTGAGAATGTGAAAAGATTGGAGAAATTAAAGAAGGAAAAAACACTGAAATAAGACAGAAAGGTACAAAGTCCCTCTCCTCTCACCTAGACTCTCAGTCACACTCTGAGTTAGGAGCTTCTTTCATATCTTTCCAGACACTATCTGTGTATATTTAATACATATGAATATACACATGAATACATGTATACATATGTATAGTTTGTTTTATACATGAGGTCAAACTATACTGCTCTGTAGCTTTTCCACACGTTTCTAAATTTATATATTAGAGTTTCCCAACTGATACATATACATTACCTTCTTTTACACAATATGTATAATACTCAGTGTTAGTTTTATAATTACAAAAACTAAGAGGTTAAAAAAAGCTTAAATGTTCAAGGAAGTACAAAGATACCCAAAGAAGTAAGATTTACTGCAATAAAGGGATTATAATCTTCCCTACAACTGAAGAAAATTCAGCACTGATAAAAGCAAAACTCATTGATAATGGAATTGCTGAGGCAAACACAAATTTTAGTGGAAGATTAGTATCAAAGAGAAAAGTATAACAATACATAATTGTAGAATGGTTAGTATTCAGTGTGGAACACGCACCAAATTTCATGAGTAAGCTAACATACCTAATCAATTTAAGCATTTCCACTGCATTTTAAAATATCTTAGTAAATTTTCTTATAGAAATTATATAGCTTTAAAACTTTGGTTTATTAACAATAGATATCATGAGCTTTGGAATGAGAGATCAGAGACAGATGGCAGTTTTACCATTCACTACCTATGGTCCAAGTCATTTAACCTGTTTTTTTTTTTTTTTTTAGTTTATTTATTTATTTATTTATTTATTTATTTATTTATTGGGTGTGTGAGAAACTGCAAGCCGAGGATGGGCAGAGACAGCGGGAGTCTCAAACAGGCTCTGCACTGTCGGTCGGCACAGATCCCCATGCGGGGCCGGATTCCACGGATCATGAAACCATGACCTGAACCAAAATCAAGAGTCGGTCACCCAACCAAGCTACCCAGGCGCCCTGTCATTTAACCTGTTTTAAGCTTCAACATCCTCAGCTTTAACATAGAGTTCTCATGAAGATTATGTTGGATGATGCAATGGTTTGCACACATTAAGCTCTTAGTAAATGGTAACTATTAGCATTAATAATACATCTAGCACCTTGCCAAGTACTTGTACCATGTAGAAGAAATAGGAGATGACTAATGGTTGCTTAGGGTTTGGTGGGATGTGGGGATAGGAGGTGACGGGTTTCTTTCTTTTTTAGAAAAGACTTTATTTTTTAGATCAGCTTTAGAGTCACAGCAAAACTGAGCAGGAAGTACAGAGTACGCACATACCCCTGCCACACACATGCACAGCCTCCCACTGTGGACATCTGCACCGGAGGGGTACATTTGTTACAATAACTAAACATACAATGACACATCATTACCACTCACAGTCCATAGTTTACACTTAGGATTTACTCTTGGTGTTGCACATTCTATAATACGTTTTGACAAATGTACGATATGTATCCACCATTACAGTAACCTATGCAATATGGAATAGTTTCACTGCCCTAAACACCCTGTGTGTTCCACCTATTGGGCTTCTTTCTAAAGTGATGTGAATGTTTTTAAATGGACAGTATTAATGGTTGTACATACCTGTGAATATACTAAAAGCCACTGCACTATACACTTCAAATAGGTGAACTGCATAGTATGTGAATTATATCTCAATAAAGCTACCCTCCTCCAGAGAAACACTACGAAAGAAATTACAGTCTTACTAGGAAGACTGAAAACAAACCTGTCAGGTAATCAAAAACATAATGTGATTAGTCAGAGTCTTTAATAAAAGTTTTAGTGTTTTTACGGTATTAAAAATGTAAATTCTTGGGCCCTAGTCGGGATCTATTGAATCAGAAACCCCTGGGCAGTTTACTTTTATAACCCCTTCTGGAGATTCCGTTACTTGTAAAAGTTTGAGAACCACAGCTACAGGAGCAGTGCTTAAGATTTATTATGCATACATATCACTTAGCAATCATTAAAATGTAGATTTTGATTCAGTAGGTCTGGGTGGAGTGTGAGTTCTGAATTTTTAACAAGCTTCCAGGTAATGCTGATGCTGCTGGTATATGGACTACACCTTGAGTAGCAAGGCTATCAGAGAACAGAGTAGTGGAAACTACATTCCTGTCAGTCAATTGGTAGGGAAGCATAAAGAAAAAAGCTTGAAACTCAGTATCCCTAGAAGTGCTGATGCATAGGAGCACATGTACCCCAATGTTCATAGCAGCACTTTCAACAATAGTCAAATCATGGAAAGAGCCTAAATGTCCATCTACTGATGAATGGATCAAGAAGATGTGGTTTATATATACAACAGCATCTACATAGCAATGAGAAAGAATGAAATCTGACCATTCGTAGCAATATGGATGGAACTCGAGGGTGTCATGCTAAGTGAAATAAGTCAGGCAGAGAAGAATAGATACCATATGTTTTCACTCATAAGTGTAACAGGAGAAACTTAGCAGAGGACTATGGGGGAGGGGAAGGTGGAAAAAATAGTTGGGGAGAGGGAGGGAGGTAAGCTATGAGAGACTCTTGAAGACTGAGAACAAACTGAGGGCTGATGGGGGAGGGGGAAAGGGGAAGAGGGGTGATGGGCATGGAGGAGGGCACTTATGGGGATGAGCACTGGGTGTTATATGGACACCAACTTGATGATAAACTATAGAGAAAAAAAGAAATAAAATTTAAAAAAGGAAACTCAGTATCCCTTTAAGCATTACAAACACCAAATTACGGGAGACTCTTAGTTCACCCACATGCTAGCGTCAGATCACTTGACAAAGACCCTATGGTGTAAGGGCAAAATACGTTCCTTCACATCTTCCAAGTTAGAGACATGATGCTAAACACTGAATTTCCCATTGTCATTGACTGGTCTGGCCTTCTACGACTTTATTCATTCAACCCTTAAAAATTATGTTTGCATTTTTAATCAGTAATGAAAATATTCTCTTAGAAAAAGCTAAGTATCAAGAGCTTGAAAGGATTTACAGAATATTCTAGTCCCTTCATTTCATAGCTCAAACAGGTCCACAATGATCCAAGTGAAGTGCTCTTGGGGGCCAAGATTAGAACGGATCACTCCAAAACCGAGACAAGTAGTCTTCAACTCTGCTACCACTTCAAGTTCCCTCCTGCAGTCACATCTCCAAGCACCTCTTAGTGCCCAACCATCGCTTTCCAGTTTAACACTGGTGGCAGGTATCTCCAAATTAGCTGTTAACTCCCTCTCCATGATACTGGCGTGGGTGTCCCAATACCACTCAATCTCCTCTAATTCCCAATTAGATCTTCCCACATTCTAAATATCTAAAACTCCAAGTCATTTCCTTATTCTCTTCCAAATGCCTGCAAATCTAGGGCTCTAGGGCTTCATGGAATTCCTTTTCCTATGACAACTTCTTACTGTTCACCCTGTATCTTCCCTCTTCACACCAGTTCCTACAAGTACTGGTTTTGGAATCAAGCTTTCTTCAGGACCATCAAATCACCAAATTTATACCAGTGCCTCTCTATGTGTACATCTTACTTGATCCTCACACTCAAGGGAAATAAGTTTACTTGTCCATGGTATCAAGTGGTAATTCTTTTTTGGACTCAAATTTATCTCTAGTAAAACTTCATAGGATTGTCTGTTGCTCAGGAAGAGTTCCTAAATTACTTTATCCAGAACATTTGACTCCAATCATATTCCCTAGCATTTTCTTCTCAAACCCAAAACTATTGATGTTTAAGTCTACCTTAATGTTACAATTACCTATTCCTCTGCTCATTTAAATAGCTTTCAGTATGACAAGTGTCAAATGATTACTAAAGGTCTAAAAAAAACAGCTGCAATGATATATACGTTATACTCACATCCTTGCTATGTATTAGATCCCCATTTTCGCAGAACAATCAGACCTTAAACAAAGGGACATATACAAGAGCTTTATTTCATCAGTATACTTACAGTGAGTCAGTCTCACACTGACCTTCATGTCTCTTTCTCTCATCCATGCTTTACATTCTAGTCTCTGGGTAATTCCAACCATGGACATTCGAATTCCTGGCCTCTGTTCGAAGAGCCTCCTGATGCTGACTCACCAGCCCAATATTAACCTACTGAGAACAGGCCTGCTCTACTCCTGTCCAAGCTAATAGCACAGTTCAAGGATTCTTCTTTGACCCTGGTTCCAAGGTTTGTCTTCCACCTTTCTTTCTTCTTCAAAAGATATCTGCTAGCATTGGGTCTACTTTCCAAATTTAAGTCTTCACATATTCCTTTGGAAAAAAATAATTCTAGCTAAAACTTTAACATACTACCACCTACCCTGTATACATGTCATCCTTTGGGTCTGCAGTTCTGTATCTTGGCCCATTGTCACCTGATCAAGTACAGCTCTGAATAATATAATGTTAACCTCTTCCCATGTGTATATTTAATTCCCTTAAAAGGCCTCAACATATTTGTCAAGCACGGTTCTTTTTTCCTGGAAATTATGCTCAGTACTCTATGCAGTAATTTTTTCCCCTTTATTATAGATCTTGAACTTTAATGTTCTTTAAAAAAATTTTTTTTAATGTTGGGGTGCCTGGGTGGCTCAGTTGGTTGAGCGTCCAACTTCGCCTCATGTCATGATGTTGTGGTTTGTGAGTTTGAGCCCCACATCAGGTTCTGTGCTGACAGCTCAGAGCCTGGAGCCTTCTGAGAATTCTGTGTGTGTCTCTCTCTCTGACCCTCCCATGCTCACACTCTGTCTCTCTCTCTCTCCCTCAAAATAAACATTAAAAAACATTTTAATGTTTATTTATTTTTGAGAGAGCACAAGCAGGAGAGTGGCAGAGAGAGACAGAGACACAGAATCCATTCCAAGCAGCCTCCAGGCTCTGAGCTGTCAGCACAGAGCCCAACATGGGGCTCAAACTCTCAAGCTGTGAGGTCATGACCTGAGCAGAAGTCAGACGTTTAACTGACTGAGCCACCCAGGCGCCCCTTGAACTTTAATGTTCTTATTAAAATGCAGATTCTGACCCAGCAGCTCTTAGGTGGAGCATGTGATCATGCATTTTGAACAAGCTTCCAGGGGTGCCTGGGTGGCTCAGTTGGTTAAGCATCTGGCTTCGGCTCAGGTCAGATCTCACGGTTCGTGGGTTTGAGCCCCACGTCGGGCTCTGTGAGGACAGCTAGCTCAGAGCCTGGAGCCTGTTTCAGATTCTGTATCTCCCTCTCTCTCGGACCCTCCCCTGCTCCAGCTGTCTCTTTCTGTCTCTCAAAAATAAATAAAAAGAATTAAAAAAAAAATTTGAACAAGCTTCCAGGTGATGCTCTGATACTGGTCCACAGAGTATATGGTTATATACTTCATCATGAATAGCGGTGAAACTCAGGTCTTCCAGACATTACTGAGATCCTCCTAGGAGTTTTCTCAGGAGGTGAGTCACACTGTACCTGTAGTCTGCTGGTACAGCCAATGTTCATACTATGACCAGAACTTCCCCCATCTCACCCAAGAGTTCCTTCAAAACTCTTCAGTATATGCATCACTGGGTCCCAGCTTCCCCATCCCCCTCCACATGTCAATTAAACCAGGTTCATGTTATTTGTACTGTTATCCATTTGATATATATAACCCTTCTGTTTCAAGGGGGGCACTGTGTAAATGTAACAGTAATTCTCTCTCCAAATAACCCCCTGGCAATCTTTCTACATAAAATCTACAAATTAAAGTATTTCTGTATTTTTAGACACCAAATATAAGAGCTGGGGCTTGGGAGCAAAGTGTGTTAATAAAAAGAATTTATCTATAATGAAAACGAGCAATTAAAAAAAAAGCTATATTCCTAAACCAGAAGATATAAAGTTGCAATGTAATCACTGAATGGTAAATGCAACAGGAGCAAGGGTCACCTAATCTATCGCCCTTACATCACAGCAATGTAGAGGGTATCCCTTTCTTTCTTTTTTTGTTTTTAATGTATATTCATTTGTGAGAGTGTGCATGAGAGAAACAGAGCTTGAGTTGGAGAGGGGCAGAGAGAGAGGGAGACAAAGAATCTGAAGCAAGTTCCAGGCTCTGAGTTGTCAGCACAGAGCCTGATACAGGGCTCAAACCCACAAACCATGAGATCATGATCTGAGCCAAAGTCGATGCTTAACCTACTGAGCCACCCAGGGCCCCCACGGGTATCCCTTTTTTAATAAACATCTTTCTCTTTACACAGTTACATGGTTAGTTAATAGCATTACAACAGAAGAATTGAAAGGGGCCTCTACAGGAAACACAGAGTTGAGGTTATGGATCTTGAATGACACACTCCAAAGTTATGCCTAAATAACTTTCTGATCATTCACTATTATACATTTTCTATGTTTGTTTTCTCCCTCTTAAGTTATAGAAGCAACAACCTACATTGTTTCTATTCCTACTTACAGTATTCAAGGTTTAGGGAAATGACACACTGAAAGTGATAAGACCCACACAAATAAAGATTATGTATAATTTTTAACTACTTAATTAGTGGCTCAGTGGATACTAGGACATCGAACAGGTCTTCACAGGGACTCAGAGGAGCCTGTGGACCATGGGAAAAGTACAGCCAGCATCATTCCTTGCACTCAGAAAACCTGGGGATATGTAATGTTTAGGGGAAGAGGTATTAGGGTATGGGAGACATTCATGTATTTGATACTTTGCACTCTATGAGATGCTAGGGATGACAGCAGAGAATGAGTCCAGTAGTTTCTCCTTCATGGGGCTTATATTTTACTTGTTACCTAGACCTCTCCTTCTGCTTGGTATTCCTAAGTAATCTTACTATCTAGTGATATACTCAATTGCTACAGAATTTATGATTTACACTAGACTTCACAAATTCAAGTAACTACAAGGCCAAGTCGGTAATATAAATGCATAAAACGTTGATTTAGGGCCATAGTGCATAGTAATATTTGGCAAATTGACCTAAAAACAATATAAATTTTTAACAAAATTTTAGTGTCTGGGGATAAGGGTCTATACTTGGAGACTTTATGGTCTAGAGTTTTGTAAACAGACCCAATTTCAGGTGATTTTTTACCAAAAAGGCATCAAATATATATTAAACATGCTTCTATCTTTAAGCCCTTTCTTATGAATAAATAAATTCATGAATTTATCTGATTCTAATATACTTTTGATTTACAAGAAAACATTAATGACCAACTTAGTGGAAAAATATCAAGGAATGTCTAGAAACCCTGGGTTCAAGTTCTCTTTTTCAGGCCTTTCTGTATGAAGGTAGGACAAGTCATACCTTCCCGAACCTTCTCACGATTATTTTAAGAGGAGATGTACGTGTAGATGTTACATTTTGACAGCCATCAGGGACTTAGAAAGCAGACAGTGGGATGGAGAGTCCTCAGAGATAGTTCAGAGGAAAGATGGTAGGAAAAAAAAAAAAGTTGTTAAGAATCTAAAAGAAAGGATGTGACAAAACCAGCATGTCTAATAATGGGCTACCATAACAAAATACCACAGACTGGGTGGCTTAAATAACAAAATTTATTAATAACAAAAAATTTATTAAATAACAAAAAATTTATTTTCTCAGAGTCTGGAACCTAGAAGTTCAACATCAAGGTGCCATAGCTGATTTCTGATAAGGGCACATTTCCTACCTTGAGAAGGTTAGATGGCTACCTTCTCATTGTGTCCTTACATGGTTGGGAAAGAAGGCAAGGCAATAATCCCATCATAAGGGCCCCACACTGATACCTCCTCTAAACTTAATTATCCCCCAAGGGTCCCATCTCCAAATACCATCACACTAGGGGTCAGCGCTTCAAAATAAGAATCTGGGCCACACAATCCAGTCCACAGCATTCTGCCTCAGGGCCCCCCAATTCATTTCCTTCTTACACGCAAAAACACTCATTTCATCCCAACAGTCCCCAAAGTCTTAACTCATTCCAGCATCAACTCTAAAGTCCAAAGTTTCATCTAATATCAACTAAGTCAAATATGGGTGAAACTCAATATACAGTTCATTCTAAGGCAACATTCCTCTACAGCTGTGGAACCAGATAAGATAGCTTCTAAAACATAATGGTAGGACAGGCAAAGGGTAGACATTAGCATCCCAAAAGGGAGAAACCAGAAGGAACAAAGTGGTGACAGAACCCAAGCAAGTCCAAAACCTAGCAAGACAAATTCCATTAGGTTTTTCTTCCCCATGTTTTATTTATTTTTGAGAGAAAGAGACAGCATGAGCAGGGGAGGGGCAGAGAGAAAGGGAGACATGGAATCCGAAAACAGGCTCCAGGCTGAGCTACCTGTCAGCACAGAGCCCGACGTGGGGCTCGAACCCACAAACTGCAAGATCATGACCTGAGCCGAAGTTGGACACTTAACTGACTGAGCCACCCAGATGCTCCCAAATTCCATTAGGTTTTAAGGCTCAAGAATAATCCTTTTTGGCTCAGTGTCCCACCTTTCAGGCCCACTGGGATGGCAGCATCACCTCCAAGGTCCTGTGGGGTCTGGCCCCCAAGTCTCCCAACAGAGGCCATAAGGCCTGTTGAGATCTGAGGGAGTGGCCTGATAATGTCTGAATGGCCTTTGGGGTCATTTGTCCTTCTTGAAGAACAATCCATGTTCACAGCCACATAGCTCCATCATCTCATTTTGTCAAATCCAAGAAGTCCAACAGCCTTTCTTCATTTTGTCCCAAGTCAGCATTTAGTTCAAACTGGCAGTATTTTTGCTCAAAAATCCTACAAACTTTTTATCAGATGGCTTTCTAGCCACACAGTATTCTTTGTAGAACAAGCTTCATTTTTTGCAATACTGATAGGCTGAGAATTTTCCAAATCTTCAAATTCTAGTTATTTTTTCCTTAACAATTCCTTTTTAAATTCCCTTTCCATTTGCATTTTACTATAAGCAGTCAGGAGGAATCACACTGTTTCATTAACACTTTGCTTAGAAATCTCAGCTAAATATCTAACTGCACTGCTCACAATTCTTCCCTCTACAAAACACAACACCATTTCAGACAACCTCTTTGCCATTTTATAACACTGATTGCTTTTCCTCCAGTTTCTCATTTTTGAGACCTCACCAAATGTTCCTCATTTTTGAGACCTCACCAAATTATCCTTAATATCCCTATTTCTAGCATGCACCTCAAACCTCTTTGAGCCTCTACCCCAGTTACAAAGCTGGCACAGGTTTAGGTATTAGTGCATCACCCCACTCTCAGTACCCAGATCTGTCTTAGCTTGGGCTGCCATAACAAAATACCTAAGAGTTGGTACCTTGAACAGAAATTTATTTTTCTCACAGTTTTAGAGACTAGAAGTCCAAGATAAAGGTGCCAGCATGGTTGGATTCTGGTAAGAGCTTCCTTTTTGGCTTGCAGAGGGACACTTTCTCACTGTGTCATCACATGGTGGGGGCAAGTATTAGGGGAAAGAGAGAACAAACTCCTGGGTGTCTTTTCTTACAAGGCTCCAATCCTTCACAAGGGATCTATCCTCTGACCCCATCTAAACCTACTTCTCTCCCAGGGGCCCCACTTCCAAATACCATCACACTGGGGTCAGAGCTTCAACCTATTATTTGGGGTGGCGGGGAGATACAATTCAGTCTGCAACACAACCGCTCAGCATGTTTCTGATAGCCTGGGTAACAGAACAAACCTCTTTTTCCCAGGAGCATGAGAGAGGAGGGCAGAAGAGAAGAAATTAAAGAGGATTCTTTGAGTTGGTGTAGTAGACCAAAGGAATGCAGATTTCAGCAAGAGATTTCTCTGCTGGGGATCCTGATTATCACTTCAGTGTAGTAAGTTCAAGATGGAGCTAAGTAACACTTTAAATTCTTTGGAATAATGAAAAGATGAACAGAACTTTTGTAAAAACATTATGGAAAAATTCAGGATTCTTCAAAAAACAAAAAGCAATTCTAGAAAACAGATCCAGGCTAAACACTTCTCATTCTCTTTGAAACATAACTCTGTGACTGGATCTAAATAACACTGTGAAATAAAGGCCTAACAGTTGCGGCTAGGGACGGGGGTTGGGCTGGGGAAGGATAAATGTGAAAAAGAATCATGGTAAGGCCAAGAGAGAACTAACTACCTGTCACACACTCTTCATTTCTAGACTTAAAGGTTTAAAGGGTTTAGAGATCATCAAAAGAGCCAGATGTACAGTAGCTGGAGTTTAACAAACATAGTGAGGTCACAATGGTGTGAAGAGGGCAGGATGAGGAGGGTGTGCCACATGATGTTGAAAGGCTTTTCCAATATTAAATGCTCTGTGTTTTCTACAAGCATGTGGCAGTGGATTCTGGAGATCATGTGCTGCTTCTAGGTGAGGGTATCAGCCCTGTTCTTACATAACTAAAGGGAAAGTTGGTAGCAGTGCCAGCTGCAAGAGCCCAGAAAGGGAAAATATAATAAATAAACTGGCATCATTAATTCAAATGAATTCAGAGGCCACCTAGAGCTGTAAGATTAAGAGGAATAAACTAGGGCTTCAGGGAGAAAATGGTTAAGACTATATTAAAAAGAATTATTCACTATGACCAGTGGGATTTATACCTAGGATGCAGGGCTGGTCTAACCAGAAAACAATCAATGTGATACATCACATCAATAAAAGAAAAGAACCACCTGATTCTCTCAACAGATGCAGAGAAAGCATTTGACAAAATATGGCATCCTTTCTTGATAAAAACCCTCAAGAAAGTAGGGCTAGAAAGATCATACCTCAAGATCATAAAAGCCATATATGAAAGACCCACCACTAATATCATCCTCAATGGGGAAAATCTGAGAGCTTCCCCTTAAGGTCAGGAACAAGACAGGGATGTCCACTCTTGCCACTGTTATTCCACATAGTACTGGAAGTCCTAGCCTCAGCAATCAGACAACACAAAGGAATAAAAGGCATCCAAACTGGCCAGGAGGAAGTCAAGCTTTCACTCTTTGCAGATAACATGATACTCTATTTGGAAAACCCAAAAGATTTCACCAAAAAATTGCTAGAACTAATCTGTTAATTCAGAAAGTCACAGGATATAAAATCAATGCACAGAAATTGATTGCATTCCTATACCTCAATAATGAAGCAACAGAAAGAGAAAACAAGAATTCAATCCCATTTACAATTGTACCAAAAACCATAAAATACCTAAGAATAAACCTAACCAAAGAGGTGAAAAATCTACACGCTTGAGAACTATAGAAAGCTTATGAAAGAAATTGATAAGACACACACACACACACACACACACACACACACACACAGGGGAAAAGTATTCTATGCTCCTGGATTGGAAGAACAAATATTGTTAAAATGTCAATACTACCCAAAGCAATCTACATATTCAATGCAATCCCTATCAAAGTGACACCAGCATTCTTGACAGAGCTAGAACAAATAAGCCTAAAATTTGTACGGAACCAGAAAAGACCCCAAATAGCCAATGCAATTCAAAAAAGAAAACCAAAGCGGGAGGCATCACAATCCCAGACTTTAGCCTTACTACAAAGCTGTCGTCATCAAGACAGTACGGTACTAGCACAAAAACAGACACTCAGATCAATGGAACAGAACAGAGAACCCAGAAACGGACTCACAAACATATGGCCAAATAACCTTTGACAAAGCAGGAAAGTATATCCAATGGAACAAAGCAGTCTCTTCAGCAAATGGTGCTGGGAAAACTGGACAGCAACATGCAGAAAAATGAACCTGGACCACTTTCTTACACCAAACACAAAAATAAGCTCAAAATGGATGAAACATCTGGAAGTAAGACAGGAAACTATCAAAATCCTAGAGAAGAAAGCTGACAAAAATCTCTTTGACCTTGGCCGCACATGGGGCACATGCACCCTAATGTTTATAGTAGCGCTATCCCCAATAGCCAAAGTATGGAAGGAGACCAAATGTCCATCGACAGATGAATAAAGAAGATGTGGTACACACACACACACACACACACACACACACACACACATTGGAGTATTACTCAGCATTCAAAAAGAATGAAATCTTGCCATTTACAACTACATGGATGGAACTAGAAGGTATTATGCTAAGCGAAATTAGAGAAAGACAAATATATGACTTCACTCATATGAGGAATTTAAGATACAAAATAGATGAACATAAGGGAAGGGAAGCAAAAATAATATAAAAATAAGGAGGGGGACAAAACATAAGAGACTCTTAAACACAGAGAACAAACAGGGTTGCTAGAGGGGTTGGAGGTGGGAGGAGAGGCTAAATGGGTAAGGGGCATTAAGGAAGACACTGATGGGATGGGATGAGCACTGGGTGTTATATATATCCAGTGAGTGGGATGAATCATTGAAATCCAATCCTGGGGGCGCCTGGGTGGCTCAGTCGGTTAAGCCTCCGACTTCAGCTCAGGTCAGATCTCACATTCGTGGGTTCGAGCCCCGCGTCGGGCTCTGTGCTGACAGCTAGCTCAGAGCCTGGAGCCTGCTTCTGGTTCTGTGTTTCCTTCTCTCTCTCTGCCCCTCCCCCTCTCATGCTCTGTCTCTCTCTGTATCAAAAATAAATAAAACATAAAAAAATTAAAAAAAAACTTAAAAAATAATAAAAAATATTAAAAAAAAAAGAAATCCAATCCTGAAATCATTAATGCACTATATGCTAACTAACTTGGATGTAAATTAATAAATAAATGAATTAAATTAAAGAAACTATCTTTGATGAAAGATCACTTCTGTTTCTGTGGTTATGAATGCCTCTCCCCATGTCTCAAGGACTGATCCTACTGTAAAAATACAATAAAAATAAATAACTAGAAAAAGGAAATTTGCTCATTTTGCTATTTGGGGATGAACAGGGAGAGGATATTGTGATGATTAAATTATGAAGCCCAAATTATTCTTATTCCTACAAATTATTGCTTGAATATCTAGTATATCTTTATCCTCTGCTTCTTCCTCCTATAATTCTTTCCCCTGTTCTCCCCACATATATACCTTGAAGGAAAGAAATATACCAAATATACCAAATCCACATATATACCTTGAAGGAAAGAAATATACCAAATGACAACTTCTAACTGGAGCATGACATATATATATATATGTATATATGTATATGTGTGTATATATGTATAGTTTCTTAATGTGTAGCCTTGTAAAAATTCTTTAAACTCTTATCTTAAATAAACATTATAAAATGAAAAAAAAAGATCTTGTTAGTTTATTTGTAGTCACTGGCACAGGGCCTGGCATATAAGAGATGCACACTAAAAATATGAGGAGGAAAAGAGAGTTACCAAGTCCCACAACAGCCTTGAAATGACCCTCCCAAGAATTAGTACAGTGAGATACAACACAATACAAATGTGCAATATAAAAAGGGTAAAATCTAGAATGTATGAGAGATAGCATAGCTACAATTTAGAACAGGGACAACCTTTATATTTGTGAAGCTCTTGAAATAACATGAAAATTCTGCTGTCATCTTTTAGAGGATTCAGGGGCTTTTGATAAGAATTTCAATGTGAGTTAAAAGCAATTGATATATTAATTATTGGGCCGACAAAAGATTAGTGGGAATGTGATATATAAAGATATTCCTAAAATTAGCTTAAGTGGTTCCCATGAAAATTTGCAAGAATGCAAAAACATACCAGACAGGCTGTATACCTAGGTTATAGTTTTATATGTCTCTACATACTACCTGAATTGTTATCTTTTGGACCTATCACACCTGGCAAACTACACCTCAAAAACTGAGACTAACACTGCCACTTTATTGTTCTCTTTACATTGTACTTCCCCTCCACTCCGCAAAGGCAATTTTTAGGTACATTATCTCATTCATGCTCCTCATGTTATCTAGCAAAGTTATGAATACACCAAAGGCACTTAACCATTTTAGGTTCTGATTTTCGTTTAACAAATGTTAAAGATACTTTAATATTAAATGCATTTACTAATATTCTTTAAACAACAGAGGATGCAAAATATACTCTTTCAGATAAGTTACATATTCTAATGGGCAGAACTAGACAGGCATACGCTATACGAATTCTGTGTAGATAAAACTCACAAAAATTTCCAACCTGAAAACTCTTAAGTGAAATTTCCAAGAAATAACAAAACTGAACACCAAACACTGGCGTCCTGACCATTCACTGAAGCTCTGGTTGTTCGATGTTAAATTTTAAAACATTACTTTTCCTAATTATGAAAACAAAACGTGAACACATATTTGTTATTGTTACATCACCGACTCACTTCCCCTTTAAACTAGGCAGAAAACTAAAAACCACAAAGACAGTACACTTTGATGTGTTCTTTAAAAAGTCTTTTAAATTACTACTATACCATCCCCAACCCCCACCCAGGTAATCAAATAAGGCATAGCAGGAACTACAAGAGGAGGAAGCCCCCCCCCCCAATCTGTATTCGAGCAATTAAACTAAAGCGCAGTCTTCTTTTAACCGCTAAACACCCCCGGGACATATAAAGTGTTTTACTTCCTCTGGAGGATGAAAAAGAGCAAGATGCTGTAAGACGGGCTATACGCTAAAACTAAGGAGGTCAATTTAAAATGCCCGGAACAGTGAAAAACTACAGACAACCCGGAAGGTCAATGTACCAACAGGGGCTCCGCAGAGAGCTTTCTTGGGGTGGGTATTCCGAGGACTTCAAAGGATGGAAATGGGGGTGGGGTGGGAAGGTAGGAGAAAAGAAGGTGAAGAGAGGCAGTTGGAAGGAAAGGGAGAAACGGGAAGGGGGCAGGCCGCTACGGCGCGCGCACTCGAGACGCCGGGTGGCAGCCGGGGGG
>NC_043708.1:89617278-89626066 GCF_006229205.1 Suricata suricatta
GGACGGCTGCGGGTGGCGGCGCTGGGTAGGGGCCGCCGCTGCTGCTGGGGCCGCCACTGCAGCGCCGACTTCCTCTTCCGGCCCCGCCCAGAGGACGCGGAAACCCCCGCGCGGGGCACGTGGAGTTCTGGTCCGCGCGCGCCGCCGGCCGGATTGTGTCCCCGCACTCTCCCGTCCTGGCGATGGCAGGCTCCCTTCTGTGGGTATGGGCGTGTCTCTTTCCAGCTGCCTGACCTTAACTCTCCCCAGAGTCCGGGGGGTGGGGCACCCGAAGCAACTTTTTCTATACCCTCTTCCTTGTAGGAGTCGCCGTGCGCTTGTTCTGTCCCCCAGTGCCACCACCCAGCCTTCTGGGCCGAAAATCTACGTGCTCTGAGCCTTAAGGAATCTGCTTACCGGCAGGTCCCTGTCACACATCCATCCCCAGTACGTTCACTGTCCCCAAAACTTCTGCGACCTCCGTATCCAGGCCCACCGACCTTTCTCTCCTCCAAAATCGTATATTTACACGCTAGGCAGTGTAAACATGGCAGTCCTAGATGTAAATCAGATCATGTCACTCCCCATCACACTTAGAACAAAATCAAAACTCTATTCTGTCCTACAAAGTTTATATTATATGGTTCCTGTCTTCTCTGCCCCATCTTCACTACTTTCCCAGGCTTGCTTTACATCCACATGGGCCACTTTTTCTTTCATTTTTTGTACTCTTCTCTCTCAGTACCGGTTTGTTGGCATTCCCTTATTAACTTAAATGTCACTTCCCCACAGGGAACTTCCTCACATACCCTATCTAATAATGTAGCCATCCAATCACTTTTACACCACATGGCTTATTTTAATTCTCTGCAAAGCACTTTTCACTCTCATAATTCTCTTGCTTATTTATGTGTTCATTTATCTATGATGTTACCTCCCACTTAATAGCAAGGAGTGTCTTTGCTTTGTTAACTTGCATATCCCTTATACCTACAATATCAGGTATAAAGTGGGTCCTCAAATATTTGTTGGATGAATATTTAATACTGAGCACTGAATAGGATGCATTCCCTGGCATTCCACAACTGAGTTTGGCAAGGGACACAGTTGTGTGAGCAAACATAGTTCAGGGTGAATAGTGACTTGTCTGCACAAGATGCCTTGGGAGTATCAAAGAAACATATAAAAGGGGGCCAGGAAAAATTCCAACCTAAGCTGAGTCTAGAAGAGTGAGTTAATTTTAGCCAGGCAATGGGCAGCGGAAGGGGGAGACTTTCAGGAAGAGTGCACCATTAATGTCAAAGCCAAAGGTGACATTGGAGGAACTGCAAAACTTGTTTTTGGCTGACGTTATGCATGGTGAAAGATGAAGTGAGAGAAGAGGGTAGATGCCAAGTCACAAACAGATTGAGATGTCCTGCTTGGGACTTTAGGCTTCATCCAGTTGTTGGTGAAAACAGATTAATGATAATTAGAGCAGTGACAACTTCTGGTTTAAAAAGCTCTCTGTGATGGCAGGCAGAGTGGTAGTTGGATTGAAAGAGGACAAAGGTAGGATCAGGGAAACCTATTGGACAGCTGTGGTAACCTAACCCAGGCCGGGGATAGTGAGGGCCTGAACTGAGACAGTGGGAGAAGAGATGGGGAGAAGGAGATGGATCTGAAAGATTTGTAGCAGAATTTGGTAACCGAGACAACATAAGAGATGAAGCAGAGGGAAGATTAGGAGGATCCTGTCCTGGGCCATTAATTGAGATGATCACCACAGGAGTTTGGTGGGGGTGGTGGAGGGGAGATAAATAGTTTGGACATGTTTTGAATTGCTTGTGGGATATCCAAGTCAAATGTCTGAGGTTGATGGCTAGGTAGGTTGGTCTAAGCTTAGTCACACAGTGAGGCCAGAACACAGATCTCCTGTCAATCCTTAACTCTTTTCATATTTTCTAGCTGCTGAGGGCAGTGAGTTTCCTCTTTAGTAAAATTGCTGTGATGGACTAAATAACTTCATCTCTAAATATTCCCTCCTGCCCATAGTGGCACCTTGCCTAGTGAACCTCCAGGAGCGTGGCTCCAAAGGCTGTCTGAAGATCTCAGGTTTTTCTGTCTACGTTTATGCCCACTTTTCCTTTTCAATTGAAGAATATTTTGTGCTTGCAGCCAAAGAAACTGTGTTATGGCCTAGTTCTTTGTGCAATCTCTCTTGGCCTGCTTTAGTTTTCTCAGCTGAGAAATGTGGACAGTATTACTGTATTGCCTGCCTCACATGATTATAAAAATTACACGATATGTAACATGGATAAAATTGACACATATATAAAAATTACATAACTTTTTGAACAGTTTAAATTTACCAGGTGTGTTCCTGGTAACAGCATAGATTATTTTCTTTAGGTTATATTTTATGCTAAAAATGAATAAAGATAATGTGATACATAAGATAACACTATAGATATATTATCTGTGAATTCTTTGAATGAGTTTTTTATAGTAAAGTTTCTAAAAGAGAATATATTGCAAGCTACAGTTATATTGTCCGTGGTATTGAGGCATAACAAGAGGTGCTATTGTCTACATAAATCAGGACTTCAAGGAGCAGTGGTTGATTTTAGATGTTGCTGGGAATGGCAAAGCCTAGCCTGTTTCCAAGCTTCCCAGGCAAAGCAGATTGAAATCACATACTGCTAAAATCCCTTTCTGGCTTCAGATAAATTAATTGACATGGTTTTCTTCCTTGGGCACTACAATATTGTGTATTGGCATGTTGAGAGTATTTTGAGCTTTTAAAACCAAGTCATTTTACTTATAGGAGCTTACAGATTAGTGAACTTTCACCTGTGGCAAGTAAATACAGTCAGATCTTTTAGTGCAAAGATATTTGCAAGATTCTATGGCACCATTCATTATACAACAGAGTACTTTCCACATGACTTTTCTGGCTCTATTTTGCTGTGAATCTATGAACTATTAGCTACTTAGGGGAAAACAGACTTGGGATTTTTGACGAACAGTGCAATTCAGGAAACTTGATTGAGCTATTATGTGCTAGATGAATGAGGAAAATTTAGAGCCATAAACCAGTGCTTTGCTTTCTCCAGTTCAATTACAACAACAATTGATAAAAATAGATTAACATCTTAAATTAATATTTTATGAATCTGATTTGGCAGGAATGTTACATTCATAACAACGTGTAGGCGGACCCTCATGAGTTTTCTGCTGAAAACATAAAGTATATAATTATATTTACTTGTTAACAAGCCTTGACAGCATTAAGCTTTCCCCTTCTTTTCCATGTTTTTCATTAACCTACACCTGGCATTGTGTGTCAGGTGTACATGCCAGAGATCACAATGATAGGACCATGTGATATCACCAGGCCAGTCTAGGCATTAGTGTGGGACCCAGTCAGCAACTACAGCTGGTCATTTCCAGCCACTTAGATCAGCTGACATGGGAACATCAATTTAAATGAGGCTGGTGACCCACTGTCACGAGATCCAGACTTAAGGCCAGGAGTTAAAAATTCAGTAACGAAAGAGAAGAGCACAGGAAACAGAAAAGAGTGAGAGAAGTATTTTACAATTTACAGATAAAAGAGCAGTGTATATTCTTTCATTTAAGCTTTTTTTGAAGTATAATATACAGATAGCAGAGTGCACATATTGTAAGTGTATGTCTTGATAAGCATTCACAAACTCCACACATCTGTGTATCCACAACATGATAAAAAACTGAGCATTACTGGTTCCTCCAAAGTCAGTCCCTCTTGTGTTTCTTTCTAGCTACCATTTGCTCCCAAGAGTAACCGCATTCTGATTTCTTCCCCTCCCAGCATTGAGATATAACTGACATATAACATTGTATAAATTAAGGTGTAATGTGATGACTCAAAATACATACATATTGTCAAATGATTACAATGATAAAGTTATCGTTATTTTGTGTGTGTGTGTGTGTGTGTGTGTGTGTAGATCATTTAAGATGTACTCTCTGAGCAACTTTCACATATATAATATACTATTGTTAACTATAGCCACCATGCTGGGCATTAGATCCCCCAAACTTATTTATTTTATAAGTGGAAGTTGTACCCTTTGACCCACATCTCCTCATTTCCTCCATTTCCCATCCCCTGGCAGCCACTATTCTACTGTTTCTGTGAGTTTGACTTTTTTAGATTCCATATTTAACTGAGTTCATACAGTATTTGTCTTTCTCTGACTTTTTTCACTTAGCATGATGTCTTCAAGTTTTATCCATGTTATCCAAGGCAAGATTTTCTTTTTTATTATGGTTGAAAAATGTCCCATTGTTTATGTGTATATACTTACACATTTTCTTTGTCCATTCATTTATTGACAGATACTTATGTCGTTTCCATGTCTTGGCTATTGTGAATAGGGCTGCACTGAACATGCGAATGATTTCATTCCCATCAGATATACCAAGAAGTGGGATTGTTGTTTTCCACAGTGGCTTCACCACTTTTTATTCCCACCAAGAGTATACAAGGGTTCCCCTTTTTCTGCATCCTCGCCAACATCTGTTTTTTCCTGTGTTATTAATGTTAGCCATTCTGACAGGTGTGAGGTAGTATCTCCTCATGGTTTTGATTTGTATTTCCCTGATGATGCATGATGTTGAGCATCTTTACATGTGTCTGTTTGCCTTCTGGATGTCTTCTTTGGAAACATGTCTATGCATGTCTTCTGCCCATTTCTTCACTGGATTATTTGTTTGAATTTGATAAGCTCTTTATAAATTTTGGATTTTGGATACTAGCCTTTGATCAGATATGTCATTTGCTAATATTGTCTCCCATTCCTAACAATTTTGTTGAATGTTTTCTTGCTGTGCGGAAGTTTTTTTATCTTGATGAAGTCCTAGTAGTTCATGTTTGCTTTTGTTTCCCTTGCCTCCAGCGATGTGTCTAGTAAGAAGTTGCTACGGCCAAGGTCAAAGAGGTTGCTGCCTGTTTTCACCTCTAGGGTTTTGATGGTTTTCTACCTCACATTTAGATCTTTCATCCATTTTGAATTTAGTTTTGTGTATGGTGTAAGAAAATGGTCGAGGTTCATTCTTCTGCATGTCACTGTCCAGTTTTCCCAGCACCATTTGCTGAAGAGACCGCCTTTTTTCTGTAGGATGGTTTTTCCTGCTTGGTCAAAGATGAGTCGTGGATCAATTTCTGGGTTTTCTATTCTGTTCCATTGATCTATGTGTTTGTTTTTGTGCCAGTACCATACTGTCCTGATGACTACAGTTTTGTAATACAGCTTGTAGTCTGGAATCGTGATGCCTCCAGTTTTGCTTTTCTTTTTCAGGATTGCCTTGGCTATTCAGGGTTTTTTGTGGTTCCATACAAATTTTAGGATTGTTTGCTCTGGCTCTATGAAAAATGCTATTGGTATTTTTATAGGGATTGCACTGAATGTGTAGATTGCTTTGGGAGTAGAGACATTATAACAGTGTTTTTCCAACCCATGAGCAATAGATTTCCATTTCTTTGTGTTATCTTTAATTTCTTTAGTTTTCAGAGTACAGATCTTTTACCTCTCTGGTTAGGTTTATTCCTAAGTATCTTATGGTTTTTTGTACAATTGGAATTGATTCCTTGATTTCTTTCTTTTTCTGCTTCTTCATTATTAATGTATAGAAATGCAACAGGTTTCTGCATGTTGATTTTATACCCTGTAACCTTGCTGAATTCATATATTAATTCCAGCAATATTTTCCTGGAGTCTTTTGGGTTTTCAATATAAGTATCATGTCATCTGCAAATAGTGAAAGTTCAACTTCTTCCTTGCTGATTTGGATGCCTTTTATTTCTTTTATTGTTTGATTGCTGAGGCTAGGATTTCCAGTGCTAAATAGTAATGTAAGAGTGGACATCTTTGTCTTATTCCTGACCACAGAGGAAAAGCTCTTAGTTTTTCCCCATTGAAGATCATGTTAGCTGTGGGCCTTTCATATATGGCCTTTGAGATGATGCCGTATGTTCCATCTGTACCTACTTAGTTGAGGGGTTTTTATTGAGAATGGATTCTCTATTTTGTCAAATGCTTTTTCTGCATCTATTGAGAGAATCATATGGTTCTTAACCTTTCTTTTATTAATGTGGTATACCGTGTTGATTGATTTGCGAATATTGAGCTACCCCTGTAGCCCAGGAATAAATCTCACTTGATCATGGTGAATAATTCATTTCATGTACTGTTGTATTTGATTTGCTAGTATCTTGTTTAGAATATTTGCATCCGTGTTCATCAGGGATATTGACCTGTATTTCTTCTTTTATTAGGGCCACAAAGGCCAGACAAACTGTTTTTGGAATCAAGGTAATGTTGGCTAGAAGAGCATTGCCTTAAACAGTGAAAAATAAGGCCTGAAGTCATTCCCCCGCAGTCTTAAGTCTTGTCATTTCCTTGATCTCACTGAAAGTTCCATTCTCTCCTGGTCTTTGAGCATTCTGGAACCTATTTGCCACCAACTATGCCTTAATGTGGGTAATACCCTCCCCTTTAAGCCTCAGTTTGGATGCCACTTCTTCCAGAAAACAAGCTCCTTCCCCTAAACCACTAATATAGATTATCCTTCTGCATTTCCCATTTATTTGCATGTGTCCCCAGGAGACTGGGCAGAGGCTGTGCCTTACTGTGTATACAATCCCCACTGTGAACACAGGTTTGGTGTTTGGTGGAAGATACTTATCTTCTTACAAATTAATAAGTAATTAATCCAGTGATAGGCACTCATCATTGTAAGACTTAGTGAACTTTTGCAGATACAGGACATGATCCAGTTATTATATAATTTCTCCTTAGTGTTAATAAATACAGAAATTTAAATGTGAACATTTTCAAAGGAAAATGTTTCTTTTCAAGCATCATTAATGAAGCGTAGCCTTCGACATATCTTCCTGTTTCAGTGGTGTTCTGTATTTGTTGGATTAGAGAATTAGGACCATCGTGAAGCCAGGTAAAAACGTGTCTGCAGTATGTCCCCATCTCCATGTCCTCTGGGATGAGAGGGGAAAACAGGTGTGCTGAAGGGTCTCAGGAGTTCTCCCACCTGAATCTGGCTACCTTTGTTTAGATAATAGGCTGGCTTCTCCATCTCCTCTAGTGCAAGGCTGCTCTTTGGGTCTGGAGGGACTAACCTGAGTTGGAAGATGGATGTGGACTGGGCTAAGCTGATGATAAGAAGCACTTAAGGTATTAGTTTAAAAATATAAATTCTCTATTGCTATCCCAGAGCCTCTTAATCAGAATCCCCAGAGGAGGGGATTATCTGGGCATTAGCGTGGTTAAGTTTTAAGAACCCCAGGTAATTGTTGTCAAGAGCAAGGCGTGGGAAATGCTGTTTGGGAATTTTGAAGTGTTTTAGGAGCTGGGGCTTATAAAGTTAGTGGTGTGCTGTTGAGATGCAAGCTGTTTGTACATATCTCTTCTCAACTCTATGTTTGGTGAGTTCTTGTTGATAGCTTGAAATTTGTCTTGATAAGAATATTTATACCACAAAATTGGCAAATGCTACAAACCAGGACATTCCCCGTCCTCCAGAGAGCTGGTTATTAAAAATTTATGAGCACACCATCGACTACAGAAGTGTACCAGACAAATGAAAATCCTTTCCTTCGTGGAGCTCACATTCTAATTGGGAAGTTAGACATAAAAATTAAGTGAATTATGTTAGAAGTATATTAGAAGGGGATAAACACCAAAGAGGCAAAATGGGGGAAAGAGAGAAGGAGTATGTGTGTGTTGTGGGGGGGTGAGCATTGCAATTCTTAATAAAGTGGTCAGGAAAAGGTCTCACTGAGAACGTAATATTTTTGAACATTAATTTGAAAGAGAGGAGGGAGTAACCCATGCAGGTAGCTAAGAGAAGAGTGGTCTAGGCAGAGAAAATTGTAAGTGCAAAGGCCCTGGGTCAGGAATGTTGCAAGGGGGTCACAAGAGCTGGAGTTAAGTGAGGGAGGGGTGGAGAAGTGGGAGCTGAGATTCTCAAGGTAATGGGTGAGGGGTGGAAGACCAGATCATGAAAGGCCTAGAAGGTCTCTGTGAAGAATTTAGAGAACTTAATAGAGGCAAACTGCAATTTTTTAACATAATTAAAATATAAAGGTATCAAATGTCACCTTGTCATATTCCTTGGTGAATTTAAAGGTAACTTCCTAATTGCTTTCTTTACACTGGATTAACTTCTAGACTTGAGTTGGTAGCACTAGCCATAGGTAACTATTTGAATTTACGTTAATTAAATTTCATGTCAGGGAAATGAAAATCAAAACCATAATGAGATCTTACCTTACACCTGTCAGAGTGGCTAACATCAACAACCCTTGAATTTGAATGTCTATTTCTTTTCCCAGATTTGGGAAATTCTCAGTTATAATTTGGTCTAGTATCCCTTCAGGCCCTTTCTCTCTGTCTTCCTCTTCTGGAATTCCTATGAGCCGGATGTTGTTCCGCTTGATTGTATCACTCAGGTCTCAAATTGTCCTTTCCTGCTCCTGGATTATTTTCTCTCTCTTTTTTTCAGCTTCCTCTTTTGCTATAACGATATCTTCTAATTCACCTATTCTTCGCTCTGCCTCGTCAATCCTTGAGGTGGCTGCCTCCAGTTTGTTGTTCACCTCATCTATAGCCTTTTTTAACTCATCACACCTATTTTCAAAGTGCCTAGTGATTGTCTCAGTTGATTCTTTGATGCTTTTCTCAACCCCAGCAATTAATTTTATGACAAGTTTTTTAAATTCTTGATCTGGTATGTTGTCTAGATCTGCCTTGAGCAGCTCTGTGGCTGT
>NC_043708.1:89626166-89645246 GCF_006229205.1 Suricata suricatta
AAGCAAGTCCTTAAACGCTCCGGCTCAGGGTACACAGCAAGCGCCTCAGCAGTGCCCAAAGGCAGGACAGGCGCCGCCTCGAAGGCAGTGGGTGGCGAGGAGCCAGCGGAGGCAGATTTGTTGGAGACAGGCAGGACCGCCCGCCAGCAGCCTCTGCTCACTGCTCCTGTGCCTCGTCCCCTGGTACCTCCGAGGCCTCAGAATCACCCTAACATCAACAACCCAAGAAACAAGTGTTGACAAGGAGGTGGAGAAAAATAAATCCTTGTGTATTGTTGGTAAGAATGTAAATTGGTGCATCCCACTGTTTAAAATAGAATGAAGAGTCCTTAGAAAGTTATAAATAGAAATATCCTATGATCCAATAATCCTACTATGAGTATTTACCTAAAGAAAATGAAAGCATTAATTCAAAAAGATACATGTGCTCCTATGTTTATTGCAGCATTATTTACAATAGCCAAGATATGGAAGCAACCTGAGTCCATTAATAGGAAGTCTACTAATAAGAAAGATGTGGTATATACATGATGCAACATTACACAGCCATAAAAAAGAATGAGATTGTGCCATTTATGACAACATGGATGACCTAGAGGGTACTATGCTAAGTGAAATAAGTCAGTTTGAGAAAGACAGGTACCACATGATTTCACTCATATGTGGAATTTTTTAAAAAAATGAATAAACAAACAAAAGCAAAATCAGAACTGTAAATACAGAGCTCAAACTGTAGTTGCCAGAAGAGAGAATGGTAGAGAGATGGGCAAAATGAGTGATGGAGAGTGGGCGATACAGGCTTCCGGTTATGGAGTGCATAAGACATGGGAATAAAAGGCACAGCATAAGGAATATAGTTCAAAATATTATAATAGTATGGTATTGTGACAGATGGTAGCTATACTTATGGAAAACAGTCTAATGTATAAATTTGTCAAATCACTATTTTGCACACCTGAAACTAATGTAACATTGTGTATCAACCACTCAAATAAAAGAATGTTTTAGGGGCACCTGGGTGGCTTAGTTGATTAAGCATCTGACTTGGGCTCAGATCATGATCTCCTGGTTCATGAGTATGAGCCCTGCTTTGGGCTCTGTGCTGATAGCTCAGAGCCTGGGGCCTGCTTCATGGATTCTCTGTCTCCTTCTCTCTCTGCCCCTCCCCCCCTCAAAAATAAACATTAAAAAATGTTTTAAAAACTAAATTTGAATAAAATTGATTTAAATTATTAAAATTAAAATTTCAGTTCTTCAGTTGTACTGGCTACATTTCAAGTGTTCAATACCCACAAGTGACTAATAGCTACCATGTTAGGCAGCACAGATAACAGAAATTCCCATCACTACAGCAGGTCCTATTGGACAGGGCTGCTCTACACAGCAAATCTCGACAGGGTTTTGTCTAGGCTGGGCTCTGATTCTTAACCTTTTTGTGGATGGTGAATTTGCCCTAGCAGACCTTTTGGGAATAACACCTTGGTACTGGCATTTTGGAGCCATTTGATTTCTGTTCAGACTGTAAGTTTCTATTTCAGGACCTTATGCCAGAAAGTAGCTTGACATCAAACCTACAATCTTCTTCAGAGACAGCCTTCAGTTCATTTATATATTCATAAAAAGTGAATGGCCACTGGCTATTACCTTGCTTGTATAACCTGTTGTTGTGAAAAGCAAGGATGGGGTTGATGGAAATTACTGGTCAAAAATGGCCCAAATTACAGTCTAGAGACTTTATTTATTTGTTTATTTTGTGGTTGTTTTTGGTGCTAAGGATTCACATCAAATAGTGATTAAATCTGAGATATAAATTGCTCAGAGTCAAGAAATGCAAAACAATCCCTTACTTTTGTCTGTGAGAAAGGATGCTTTGTAGAGTTAACTCGGGGTTCTTCCCCCCATTCTCTCCCAGTGCTTCCACCCTGTGGGGAATGAGGGGCCATCAAAACTTGGTGTGACCTGGGACTTTCTCCAGCTAGTTCTGTGTGGTGAAGGGAAAGCCATCTCTGAACATTATAAGGAGATGGGATCTTTTGGGGAACATGTGTACCCTGGGCTTGAGTGAGCACAGATCTTTCAGGCTGAGCAGGCTTGGCTGGTACCTGTGGTTCCTTGTGTGTTTCTCTGGGTGGAGGCTGGATGTTTTGGCCAGGGGCATCCTTTCACCTTTCCAGTTTCCTTCATCTGGTATTCTTTTTCCTCTTCGCTCAGCCAAATTTAGACTGGCTTTTCCTCTCCCTCCAAACTTGCCTTCTGAGAAGAATCTGAATAGTTTATTTATGTTAAAATATAAATGACTTAGTGATTACTTTTCCCAGGAAGAATTTTATGGAAACTGAGACAGTCCCCTTGTTAGTATAAGTCAAAGGAATACAGCTCTAATTGTGGAAATTCAGATATTGACTAAGCATCTTTCTAGTGCTTCTGAGGTAACATCATGTTTACACTTAGGGTATACATATATCCAATTTGCCTGGGACAGTCTTGGTTTTCACCTATTGCTCATGCATATTTAATAACCGTGTTCTCTTTTGCTCTCAAAATATCTGGATGATGAATTAGCCACCTTATTTATGGCCCTTTCTCTGCCTAAAACCTGGAAATAGGTACAAGACAGAATCTTCTCAAACTTACTTCCTGGAGTTAGCTTCCCCTAATAATTTCTATGCCTTTTTCTCCCTTTTCAGATTTCATTCTCAAGTTGGAAAATAAAACAAGACAAATGACAGTACCTGGCATATTATTTTTTCTTCAGCAGGTGGTGAAATAATACAATAAATCTTGGTCCTTGAATAAAATCCTAAAGGTGTGCATCTTTCCCAGGCTACTCCTTATCTATTTAATAGTCCTGATTTCAAATACCTCCCTTTATGTCTTTATGTTTGTCTTGGAGAACATACTTTCTCAAATGCTTTATTGCATTATTTCCTCACATTGGCATTTTGATTGGGTTGATTCCACTTTTTATTTCTAGAGCTACAATGACTTTGGTCACAGATTTTTGTCCAAAGGGCATTCAATTAGAATGTTATGATCCTGCCTTTGGGCTCTACATCTTATCTAAGAGCCTGGAGTATCTGGCATCTGCAAAGTTCATTCCCAGCTAGACTAGCCTAAAGGCAAACTGGAACACCAATCAGTAGCAGTGAGCTACACCTGCTCGCATATAAATGGCATTTTAAGAAGAAGATAGCATGCCTAAAGCCACAAAGTCATAATATTACTCTAGAGAGGGGCTGGAGCTATAAGAAGCACGCCAGGCAAGCACTTACAGTCTTAGCTGTTCTAAATTCTCTTTTGGTTATGATGAAAGTATATGTATATTCATTTGGATTTTTACGTCAAGGAGATATTTTACCAGTTCTCTTAGCTTGTGCAGCTGTTTCCCTTAAATATACTGATTTACATCTTACAACTTACTTTTATAAAAAGCCAGGCCAAAAGGAATTTGTCCTGACATTTTTCTTAGCACCTCAGATCACAGAATTTCTAAACTCAAACATGACCAAAGAATTTTCATAATTATGCCCCTGTAACCCTTTGATTCCAATTGGTTAGAAATTAACCTATTTAATGTCATCCGAAGCAAAGGGTTAAATCCTAGCATCAAGGTTAATTTAAAACAATAGTCAGCCTCCTGTGCAAACATTCTCTTCCACTTAAGGACATGCTCTTTTTTTTTTTTTTTTCCATTCCAAATGCTAGTTTACAATTCAGTGAGCTAGTTTTCTATTTAAAGTGTCTTTGCCCTAAATGTTTTTGCCTTCCTGACATCCATTAAATATCAAGAGTTATTTCTAAAACACAAAAAAGTTTATCTACCTTCACAACCAAAAATATCCAAGAAAATATCTATAAAATTATCGATAACAGTAATAGCAGTGACAATATGAGAACAATATGTTAGTATGAATGAGAAGATATTGACAGGCTGCCTCTTTCCATTAGCCAAAGAACTTAGACAAAGCAATAGTAACTGAGTAAAAATAAAAATGAACATGTGTAATCACTTGAAGGGAAGGAAGAATACATCCTAACTAGACAGAAAGATAATATTCTACTTACTAATTAAAATCGCCTAGATTTATGGTTGTAGTTTGAGAGAGACACAATGTTGTGGACCAGGAAGGTGAATTACTCAGGAAAGCGGGCTTGGATCAGTCTTTAGGCCTGGGCTCTGACTCAGCTTCATATGCTCTGGGACTTACTTTTGTCAGGACATCTATAGAAAGTCATAAGAAAACTAACAAACAAATGAAATCTCCATGTACTCATTTTTAGCTTTTAAAAAATGTGTCTGTATATGTATATTATATAGATAAATATATGTCTGTATTTGTACTTGCCTGCATGTGCTGATTTATTTGTTGGGATCTTAGGTGCAGAGAGTTGAGTTAATGCCATTCTTCAGTTACTGGCATATTATTATTGGTCCATTCAAGACTCCTCTGTCCTCGTTACATATCTATCCATCGATCGATCCATCCATCCATCCTTCTATCCATTCATTCCTTTTGATCATACACTACTCCCATTCTCCTACCCCCATAGGTACTTTAATGTGTTTTATGTGTATCTTTTTACTTGAATGTGTTAGCAACTTGTGTATTAGTTTATGTGCTTGTATTTTTAGTTCACATCAATAATATTGCATTCTATCTTTGTGATTAAGTACTATGTTTTAAAGATCTGTTCTTATTGTTAGGTGGTATATATAATCCATTGCCTCCAACCTATTCACTTTGTCAGTAAGGGCAACCCACGTGATCTCAAACTCCCCAGCAGCATAAGCAATGCGCCAGTGACCACCCTCTTCCATGTTTCCTGAGAGACCAGTCTAACTGATGTAAACTGATACTCATTCTCTTTTTGAAATGTTGTCTAAAAATTTTCTCCCAAGTGGGAGAGCCAGTTTTCCCAAAATCTCCTAAACAGCTTGTTCCTTTTAGAGTGATTTGTGGTACTTTTATTGCATCATAAGTTTCAGTTTATACTGGGGTATGTCTCTGAGCTCTTCTCTCTGTCCAAATACTTATTTCCCAGTGAACCAAATAACTTCCAGTAGTTACTGTTTGCCAGAGAAACAGTAACTTGTGTAGACTCACCAGGGCACCACCCCCTCTTCCTGGTGTCTGATTACCTGGCAGCTCAAATGATACATCAGAAAATTTCCTGCTGAGCATGGAGTCAAGATAGATCATTTTTAAAGGGATGTTTGAATGTGTGCATCTAATCTAGCTGAAAATCTCTGCCTCATAGAAGAACCATTGTCTGCTGAAAAGAATCTTTGTCAGTAAACAATGCTTATTTTTGGTTCTTTACCTCTATGCTCCAAACAGATCTGTTCCCTTTTTTAAAATATCACATCCATTTTTCAGGCTGGCTGGTACAAGTCATCCGAATTGAGCATGTTTAGTACAGTCACATTCTAGGCTTGCCTTCTGACATGACTCCAAGTCACCTCAGCTATACTTAATTGAACAGATGAAAGGTAGTGTAGCTTTGGAAACAGATGGGTTTGCATCCTGGTTATACATTTCTTAGCAGACACTGAATAATGCCTACCTGTCAGATTTTTTTACTCCAACTTCCCCACTTCCACTCTCACCCACTCCCAGGTCTTTCTTGCTGCATTTCTGGAGCTGCCAACATGTTCATTCTCAGGGAGTTAATCGTGTTTGTAGCCATATGCAGATGTGACTCTTGGTGCAGCGTTGGACATCCTGTGACCAGGAGGAAATGGCCTAAGATTAAAAAGTCAGCTAATTTATGATGGCACATCAGAAGGATGGAAGGATACTAGAAAGCTGCTGAATCAATCCTGGAACTACCTACTTCCAAACCTCTCATTAAGAAAATAGTAAATGTGCTTGTGGTTAAACACTTGCCACTCAAATATGGTCTGCAGACCAGCACTAGCATCACTTGGTTGCCTATTAAAAATTAAGAATCCCCCCCCAATACTGACTTAGAATTGTTCGTTTAACAAGATCCCAGATAATTCTTATGCATATTAAAATTTGAGAAGCACTGCTATAAGCCATTTCTCACAAATGTATATTTCTTGCAGCTGAATTCATCCTAAGCGGCACACTGTGACATTGACCACGTTACCTAGAGCATCTAAGCCTCAGTTTCCTTATCCGTAAATTAGGAGTGGTAATAATAGTGCCTACCTTCTCAAAATGCTGCAATGAGTAAATGTACGTAAAATGTACAGTACAATGTCTGACACATAGTTAGCACTCAGTGTTACCTGTCTTTACTGGAGTCTGCAAGCATTCTTAGTGTAGGTAGTAAAGTGTGAGTGAAAATGCAGTGCTTTTCCCTTCCAGGATAGAAACTGGGTGTTTCCAGGACATCTGTGGGGTGAGGCTTTTATTGTCACTGTTGCTGACAGGAGTATAGGACAGACTACTTCTACTAGCTACTTTCCTGAGAATTGACAATTGACAATATGTACCTACAAGCAGAGGTTTGATTTATTTTTTAACTTCCCTAAGCTCAATAATAGAAATGACTAGGTCTATTTGGCTGGACAGTAAAGATACAGGCTGGTTAAGGAAAGCAAAGCATATTAGGAAGGAGTGAATGACAGAAGAGAAATTAAAGAAGGAAGACCCTTTAAAAGCTTGTGTACGTGGTGACTGCAATAGGACAACTGGTGGGGACGTTTGTAAGCTTGCATAATGAGTCATCAAATGGTAAGCTGAGGTCCTGGTAGGCTTGATTTAGACAATAAAATAATGTGTGCATGCCAAGCATGCACCAAAATGCTGCATATTTATATCTTATAGAAATAAAGGCACTAAAAGAAACCATTATTGTATTTGTGACACTCTACAGTTTAAACACATTTTATCACAAAAAGCAGTATTAAATGTCAATAGAAAAGCAAAACACCTTGATGACCTCTGAACTGCGCTATCTCAGAACTCCTCTGTGAGTCCCTACTGCTTACTTTAGGCTGAAGGAAAAGGTCAAGAGGACACCTGGCTCCAGACCCACCCACGTCAAGTGGTGAAAGGTAGGCATGGACCCAAATGAAAGTAAAGGCTCTGGCACTCGAAAGCTCAAAGGGGCCTAGTGGAACGCAGGCAAAATGGACATAGTTGAACTAGATTCTTGGTCTCCCAACAAGGGCACCAGGATACAATGAAGTTTCCCAGCATGACTGGGGAAGGCAGAGTGTAAAAAAGGTAGACTAGACATAAGATCCCAAACAGGTAGAAAGCTGGCTTTTCCTGCTTACCATGGTTACCAGCAAAAGCAAAGGAAGGTCCATTCCTGGAATATAAAACTAAAAACTCGGAAAACAATTTGACAATAAAATATTATGGAAAAAAAAAAAACCTAAAAACTCTAAAAGCAGGACTAAGCTTTACAAAGAGCACTGGAACTCAGGCCCAGGCAGCAGCACCCATCTCACTAGAATGGGCACCTCGTGTGCATAAGGAACTGCAACTCATTAGGTCTCTCATGGACAGCACTGGCCATGTCCCGGGTTAGGTCTGTGTCATGGAGGAAACCATGGAAACCAGAGGAGCCCAGTGGTCAGCACTAGCAAGCGCACCTGCTGCTTTAGGCCCTCACCGCTTGGGTAGACCAAGCTGCCTAAGGGCTTTTTATCCCAGTCCTTGGATGGGTTAATATAAGGCTTTGAGTGTGATTAAGAATCCAAATTCAATGGCTAAACACAAGAATTTCTTATTCATGTCACAGTCCAACATTAATTGTTTGGAATCAGGTGGGTGGAAGTTTACACATCATTCAGGCAACTCAAGTGCCAAGGATTTCCTATCTTGTGGCTCTAGCATCTTCTCAGGCCTTGAAATCCTCCACTGATTCCTCTGAATCCAACTGAAAGGACTGAAAGAGTGAGGAAGAATCTAGGTACAGTATTTTGTGGGCTAGGCTTAGAGGTAGGTACATCATTTCTGCCTACTTTCCATTGGCGAGAACTAGTCGTGGAGCTCATCCTAGCTGCAAGGGGACTGACAAATATTTTCCAGAAGTACACTGCAAAAGTAAACACGAACAGTAATGAATAGGTAGCCAGTCTGCCACAAGAGAAGGAGGCAGGCTGCAGCAGGAATAAGTTTTATAGGAAGTAGGTTAAAATGGTTTCTCTTTTAAAAAGTTAACTTACTTATGGGAAGTGGCAGGAAATAATAATTTGTTCATTAGTTGATTGGTTTATTGCTCTATTCATCTGATCGTTAAAGAGTATATTGAGGATTGACTGTACTGGGCACATCAAGATGAATTTATTTAGCACATGTTAGTGAATCACTACTATTGCCAAACAGGGTTTGGTGGTAGGTCTAGAATTGCAGACAAAATTAGTCAATGCCACTGATTCTAGTGACCCATGGATTAGTGGGAGATATAGACATGAATGCTTAAAAAAAAAACCATAATGGCAGATGGTAAGTATTATAATAGAGAGGTACTATGGAACCAAGAGGGGAATGCATCTGAATGTAGCTGGGATGGTAGTGGCCTGGGAGTAAGAATACAGCTAGTATTTGTTGAGTTTTATCCTAGGTGCTAAACCCAGTAAAGTTATTATTTTCATTTTAGAGATGAGGAAACCCAAGCAGTGAAAAGTTAAATAACTTTCCCAAAGTTGTTTAGCTTATAAGAGATGGAGCCCACACTTGAATCTGAGCCTAGCAAATTTCAAAACCCATACTCTTTCCTCTATATGCCATCCTGTGTTGACAGGAGAAGGTATCAAGGCTGGTTCTTAGAGTATAGGTGGGAGTTGGATTGATGATAAGGTGCAAAGGCCTTTTAGGTGTTGTGAACCGGTGTTGTGAACCGGTGTTGTGAACCAGTGTTGTGAACCAGTGTTGTGAACCAGTGTGTACTACGTGAGTAGTAAAAGAACATGTTGCATTGAGGAAACTTGTGAATTAGGTCAGACAAAATTAAGTTGTAACAAATAACCCCCAAATCTCAATGGCTCAATAAAACAAAAATTGACGTCTCACTTACACACTGTTCCAGCAGGTTGACAGTGGGTTTTGCTCTGCATAGTGATTTAGGGACCTAAGTCAGAATGGGAAAAAGAAGAAAGTGTAGAGAATCAGGCATCAACTTTTTTCTGCCTCAGCCTAGAAGTGACACACATCAGTTTCCCACACAGCACACTGACCAGAGCTAGTCACATGGCTCCAACCAACTGCTATCGGCTAGGCAGACTGTGGGAGAAAATGAAGTAGTGTGTGGGTATTACTGTCAGCTACATCTTGCATCTACTTATTAAAAGCATTTTACCTTATTTTAAATGAAGGTAGAATGCATCACAGTGAAAAAATGATTCCTGATCTAAACCTTGGTAATGGGTCTGACTTTAACTTGTCTCAAGTAAATTCTCACTAGAGGATTTCTGGAAAGTATAGCTTGGTTCTAGGTCAAACCAAGATTTGAATCTCTCTGAGCTTGTAGAGAGGACCAAACTTTCAGACCAAACTTTAGGTAGATCTGGAGCTGAACCACTATGTTCCATGGAACATAGATTAACTTGGACTGAGCCAACACTTGGACCAGATAAAAATGTATTAAATGAAAAATTCATTATATTTTATATAATTATGCTGAGACCTTTTCTCATATGTGTGAGAAACAAGCTTTAAAATGAAAATAGAAATTATTTTTTATTTTATGTGTTTACAAATCTCTCAATGGGCTGTTTCCAATGGTAAACAATTGGAAAAAATGCAAATAATTCCCTAACCATAAGTCCTTAAAAATATGGTGAGGTAATATATTTTGAAAGTCTACATTCCAAAATTTTGCACATAACTTTTAGTGTTTAAAGGGTGAAAGTTAGGCAAAAAGTTGAAGAGATTAACAAGTAGATTATTTGTATTAAAATCCTTTACTAGTCTTGTGATTAATCCCTCAGGAGTTTTTAAAGTGGTGTGCTTTCTTTATTCTAAGTTTCTATCAAAGTTTGTAGTCTTAATCTCATTTTAAAAACAACAAAGCAAGGAAACGATTCTTAGATACTCACCATTGATCAGTGCTATAATACTCTTGTTTTGTAGACAAGGAAGCAGATCTCTGAGAAGTTAAATAACCTAGCCAAGGCATCAGGCTGGAGTTTAAACCCAGGCTGACTGATCAGAGTTCATAGCTTTTTTCAGGATTACTTGTTCAGTAGACAAGGTGAGAGCAAGCAGCAGGATAACTGACAAGAGGATGAATGAAAGTTATTCTTTACCTTATTTAAATCTGGGCCATCAAGCAAAATTTTCAAAGAAACATTCTTTATTTTCCTGATCCACTCATGCAAGAAATGTTCTTGCTACATACCCCTGGGGAATTCTTTCATTTGTTTATTTAATTAATTAATTAATTTTTTAAATTCCCTTAACCACTGCAGGAGTGGGTGGACTGGACACATTAACAAGTCATTACATGAAATCAGCTGTGACAGGCCTTTCTGTGTCCTGTCATCAGCTTCCCAAGTGTCAGATAGGTGGCTCAATCTGTACTGCAAGTTTCTGTTGCCACCAACCAGAGAAAAAATAGTGTACTGGGAATACGCTGTGCCAACCATTTCAAGACAAAATGATCTTAATTTCTTTTTAATAACATAATTATCCCAATTAGACTGTTTATAACGGGAAGTTCAGTCAGTAGTGGTGAACAGAATCTTTTTTTAAAGACTTCATTTTTTAGAGCAGTTTTAGGTTCACAGCAAATCTGAGCGGAAAGTACAGAGCGTTCCCATATACTCCATGCCCCAATGCATGCATAGCCTCCCCCATTATGAACATTCCCAACCAGAATGGTACATTTGTTACGACTGGTGAACCTACATTGACAAATCATTATCACTCAACGAATAGACTTTTTTAACTTGGAAGACTGGTTATCTAATTCCGGATGACCCAGCCACATAATTGATGTATTCATTGTGAACATTCAGACTGAGTTTTATCAAATGTAGCCTTTAGTTAGAAGTACGTATTTCTAGAACGATAATCAGAGAGATTCTGAAGATTTTAATAGGGTTTTCCCCCCAATGGGAATAGCTTTATACTTTTTGTGTGTTCCTCCCCCAACCTCTGGTTATTTCTCATTGAAAGTTTAATAATCCACAGGGGCAGGAAAGGATAAATTGGCAGTTTGCCCAAAAGATAAGGTCTATGTGCGGACTGACTCTAGCCCTGACTAGCCCTGAGCCATTCTCATTGTCAATCACGTAGAATTGGAAGGAGAAGTCTGCTTGTGAAACATTGAGAAAACTGCTTTTCCTTGAAGGCTTCTAAGGTTGAGGTGGGCAGGGCAGTGTTCAGGTTACTGTCACCTCTATCTCCCTTCACTCATCTATTGAGACATTTCTCTGTGGGCCATGCACATCTCTTCATATCTTGCAAGTGAGGCACTGGTTGAATTTTGTTCCTGACTACCTTGTCAAGGATGTTAAATGGTGATAGTGTGTCCCTCTGGAGCAAAGGGCAGGTGTCCTGATTGCCCACTATAAAAGATGCAAAGGAGGTAGCAGCTGCCTCCAACACAGCATCATGACTGCTTTCAGATTGCTCAAGAAGCCTAACATTGTCAAAAAGAAGACCAAAAAGTTCTTCTGGCACCATCAGACTAATATGTCAAAATTAAGCATAATTGGCAGAAACCCAGAGACGTCGACAACAGGGTACAGAAAAGATTCAAGTGCCACATCTGGATGCCCAGATGCTGGATGGTTATGGCAGCAAAAGTAAATGAAGCAAATACTGCCTAGTGGTTTCTAGAAGTTTCTGGTCCACAACATCAGAAAGTTAGAAGTGCTTCTGGTATGCAAAAAATCTTACTGTGCTGAGATTGCTTACAACATTTCCTCTAAGAACCACAAAGCCATCCTGGAAAGAGCAGCCGAGCTGGACATGAGTCACTAATCCCAATGCCAGGCTGCACAGCGAAGAAAATGAATATACAGCTCATGTGCAAGTTTTATTAATTTTTTTAATGTTTATTTATTTTTGAGAGAGAGAGAGAGCGTGAGCAGGGGAGGGGCAGAGAGAGAAAGAGACAGAATCTGAAGCAGGCTCCAGGCTCTGAGCTGTTAGCACAGAGCCTAACACGGGGCTCAAACTCACAAACTGTGAGATCATGACTTGAGTCAAAGTTGGATGGCTAACCAACTCAGCCACCCAGTTGCCCCTAAGTTTTATTTGTTTTAAGTAAAACCATAAAAGCTCTGTACAGGGAAACAAAGATTCGGTTTCTCGAAGCTCAGAGTTCTTCATGTACAGGTGTTAACTGGCCCTATTCACATCGCCTTGTAGAAACTAAGTTTGAGGGAACTGACTTTTTAAAATGCAAATACTGTAGCTACTACTATTGTGAGTAATAAACTATTTTTGTCTCTGACCCAGGAGTATTGTATCTTCTACCATCTATGAGACGGTGACAGACTAACTTGTTAACTTGCAAATAAGGTAAAATTTAGACCCTCTGAAAAACTTAGACCCTGTGATATTCTCAATAGAACCTCTCTCTAGGAGGGATTTCACTGAACAATACTACATGCCAGGGTGCTAAATGCTGGGGATGCCAAACCAAAGGCACAGTTCTTACCCTCAAGCAGCCTCCAGGGTTCAGATTAGGGGCTTACTGAGTTCGGTACTAGTAGAGTTTCAGCATGGCTAAATCACTAAGCTGGTGAACATGCACGAAGGAAGATCAAACTCAGATTAATAAAATTGTAGCCATATTGTGATTACAACCCCCAAACAGGATAGAGACCGAATAGTTTTTTTTTTATGGTGAAAAAAATGTATATTTAGATTTAGCCAGCTGGACTCGTTTAGATGATCCCAAGTTTGTTGACAATATACAAAGTATCCTAGTCAGGAGCCAGTCAAACGTATGCTTTCTTTTCGCCATCAGGCCTGATCAGACTGTTGACCTTGGCCTCGTCCATGTCATGGAGCGTCTTCACAGCCTCTTTGATCTGGTGCTTGTTGGCTTTGACATCCACTATGAACACAAGAGTGTTGTCTGCTATTTACTTCATGGCTGACTCGGTCGTCCGTGGGAACTTGATGATGGCATAGTGGTCAAGCTTGTTTCTCCTGGGGGCACTCTTTCAAGGATATTTGGGCTGCCTTCAGAGACGCAGTGTCTTGGGCCATCGGAATGCAAGTGACATGTGGATCTTTTTTTTTTTTAATGACTATGGATGCTTTTCAGTACTGCTTTCTTGGCTTTCAAAGCTTTTGTTTTGGCTTTGGCTTTGAGAGGGGCAGGGGCTTCCTTCTTTGCCTTTGGCACCATCTTCGTGAAAGGGTGAGACCATATAGTTTTTAGTTCTCTGAGAATAGGTAAATTTTCTACGAATGACAGGACCTGAGAAACACAGAGGTACATGGAGACTTTAAAAAGGCTTTAGGGGCACCTGGGTGGCTCAGTTGGTTAAGTGACTGACTTCAGCTCAGGTCATGATCTTACAGTTCCTGAGCTAGAGCTCCACATTCGGCCCTACATTGACAGCTTAGAGCCTGAGACTGCTTGGAATTTTGTGTCTCCTTCTCTCTCTCTGCTTCCCCCACCCGTCTCTGTCCTCTCAATTTTCCAAAAATAAATAAACATTTAGAAAAAAAGGCTTTAAAACAATACTCTTCAGTTCTCAGGCTGTTAGATGGCTTTTAGACAAATTTGACCTTTCTGTAACTTTTGAATCCTGAAGGGTGACTGTAGGAGTATCACTTTTTGGCCAGAGATCAATGAGTGTGCCTGCTGCTGGTGGTGATGTTGGTAAGTCAGCTTTCTAACCCTGGGATTGAATCTAGGGTAGGAGACAAGGCAGGTACAGTGTTAAACGTGGGTATAGCCAATGAACAAAACTATACTATGAAGGTAGGAAAGTTACATGTAGATGGGAAAAAACCTAGAACCTTAAGGCTGTGGTCTATGAAACAGAATTGGTTTCGCATTCAGGGCCCAAGAAACTCTTAATTTTTAATAGATAGGGTCTCTTTCAGAAAACTGGACAAGGACTTATGAAAATCAGGAAGTGAGGAAACTTAGCACACAAGGTATATAGTAGTCTAGGTCCAGCAGACAGTGCTAATGGTGCTAAAACAATTTAGTAAGTCAACAGGGTATTCTAGGCTTATCTGACAAATTATATACAGATAGGTGCTACATGGTGTTTGGCAAAAACTGAGTACATGGCAGTGACACTTACTATGTAACAGCATAAAACAAGGTACTTTATACATGTAACAGGCATGAGTTTGGTCCTTGTACAGGGAGCAAGAATCTACTCATTCAACATATGTATTGGCACTGTTTTAGGTGTTAGGGGTAAAGCAGTGAATGAGACAGACAACATCCTTGTCCTATTTTATTCTAAATGAAATTACATCTAGCTCTGAGCTACTCTGGTCAAGGGAGATGAGAAATCCAGGATTTGCCATGTTTTTTTGGGGGGGTGTATCTTGTACTTCTCCAGGCCCTACACACTCCAAAATATTGTAAGACAGGCCCCCTGGTCTTCAGACTGCATTAGCTACCACTGCTGGGCAACTGTCATCCAAAGCCTATGATCCCAGGCCACCCCTACAGGGCTGAGAACAAGAGTACAAATGGAGGTTCATATACCACATATTAAATATTTTCAGGTTATAAATCAAGCTGGAAAACTGTTAAATAGATTCTATCATCCTATCTTGATAAATATAATTTTATAACGAGCTGGAAAGCCTGTTTTGAAATTAAGAAATTGAAGACTTCTTGAAGTTTTGAATGTGGCAATGTAGGAAAGGTGGCTCCTTGCCCTAGCTGTGGCCTGCCCTCTTTCTCTTCACACCCCAGCACCTTCCTGCACAGTAAGGGAACTTGCACACAGGCGTGTGTGTATTGTCCAGCCTGCACATGCAACCTCTGTTTGCCAATCCCCATCTCTGCCAGAAGGTCACATTTTAACTGTCTCTCAAGTGAGGATGTACACACAGATACATGGCTGCCTTCAGGAAGAAGGACCCTGCAAAGATACTGGTGCAGAACTTGGAAGCAGTGCAGAGTAATTTGGGCTGGGAGTTCTGTGGTCTCAGGTATGTAAAGCATGATCTAAAAGAGTGAGGTGTGGGCTCTGGGTGTGCATGTCCTCTTGCCCCATTAGGAGGGATGCAGCCCATGGAAGGCCAAAACAGGGACCTCTAAGATGTTGGAGGCAGGTGGGAGCTTGTCTCACCCCGGTGTACAGATGATACTGCCCTGGTGGGTGGGTGATTCCACTACTTTTAAGCAAGGCTTGGATCAGGGATCTAAACTTGGGACACCTGAAGTCTAGGACACCCATCTTGCTCCCTGAGATACAGCACACTGCTAAGTAAGCTGTCTTTTTTATTTTTAACTTTTTAATGTTTATTTATTCTTGAGAGAAAGAGACAGAGCATGAATAGGGAGGGGGCAGAGAGAGAGGGAGACACAGCATCTGAAGCAGGCTCCAGGTTCCAAGCTGCCAGGACAGAGCCTGACACAGGGCTCGAACCCAAGAACTGTGAGATCATGACCTGAGCAGAAGTCATGCACTCAACTGAGCCACCCAGGTGCCCCTCAGCTGTCATTATAAGAGGCCATGGCTCCAAATATTGTGTGGAAGTAAGACACATGTCCCAGAATCTCTTGAAACCCATAGACCTATCCCCCTAAACATAGGAAGATGTTCCCCAAATAGCTTTCTCTTTAATGTTTGCTCTCTCCTTCTTCTCCCAACCCTTGGTGTCTCCTGCCACCTGGAACAATATAGCTGTAACATTTCCAAGACTGGGTTGTGTTCTGAGCATCAGGCAACTTTTAATTTTGGTCCTGCAACATTAAAGTCATTAGCCACACCCTGAGGCAGACTTGGCTACTTTCCTTGGATGTGGGAGGCAAAAATACCTATTGCTACCAGAACAAGATACAGATTAACACCTCAAACCATTGCCCTATCAAATACAGGTGATATTTATGGACATACAGTGGGTTTGGTTCCAGATGACTATGATAAAGCAAATACTGCAATAAAGCAAGTCAAATGAATTCTTTTGGTTTCCCAATGCATATAAAGTTATGTTTATACTGTACGGTAGTCACTTAAGTCTGCAATAGCATAATGTCTAAAAACCAATGTACATCCCTTAGTTAAAGAATATTTTATTGCAGGGTACTTGGATGGCTCAGTCAGCTGAGCGTCTGACTCTTGATTTTGGCTCAAGTCATGATCTCATGGTTCGAGGGAGCCAGCCCTGTGTCAGGCTCCATGCTGACTGAGCCTGCTTGGGATTCTCTCTCTCCCTCTCTCTCTGCCCTCCCCCTGCTCATAAGCACCCTCTCTAAAAATAAATAAATAAATCAAATTTTTTAAAAAGAATACTTTATTGCTAAAAAATGCTAACCCTCATCTGAGTTTTCGGGAAGTTGCTGTATCTATTGACTTTTCCTTTCATGCATTTCTCTACAGCATGTGTTACTGTATAATAGCATTTCACTGACAGTGAAGCATCTTTCAAAATTGGAATCAATCCTTTCAAACTCTGCTGCTGCTTTATCAACTAAATTTATGTCATATTCTAAATCATGTTGTCATTTTAACTGTTGTGCCCAAGTTTTTAAAATCGCCCCAAATCACCCCAAAACAAGCACCAGAGACTGCTAGGGAGACCAAGTCACACCTGCAAAAGCAAAGGGCCTTTATTACAAGCTTAAGCTCGGGCTCACAGTCTCCAGCTGACCCGCTGGCCATGTGGAGAGAGCCCCGAACAAAGGCAGGGCAGGGCCTTTTATGCCTTTGGGAGGGGGAGTTACAGGAAATGATGACTGGTGTACAGTGATCTAATCCCTGCCCCCCCCCATCAATACTGGCAGTTGTGGGAGCCAGTCACAATAGTTGGAGTGTTGACCAATCAGAGTGGGCCCAGGACGCCCCTCGTTGGGCGTGACTAGGCCCGCCTCTAGAAAGGTCAAAGGTATTGGCCGGCCTCCCCCGACTGCAATTACTGCCTCCACTAAAGTATTGAACTACTCAAAGTCATCCATGAGAGCTGAAGTTAATCTCTTCCAAACTCCTATTAAGATCAATATTTTGACCTCTTATCATGAATCACAAATGTTCATATTGGCATCTAGAATGGTGAATCCTTTCCAGAAGGTTTTCAATTTATTTTGCCCAGATCCATCATAGGAATCCCTACCTATGGCAGCTATCGACTTATGAAATGTAGTTCTTAAATAATAAGATTTGAAAGTTGAAATCATTCTGTGGTCCATGGGCTGCAGAATGGATGTTGTGTTCGCAGGCATGAAAACAACACTAATTGCACATCTCAATCAGAACTTGGGTGACCGTTGATGAATTGTCAATGAGCAGTAATATTTTGGAAAGAATCTTTTTTCTTTCTGAGTAATAGTCTCAACAGTGGGCTTAAAATATTCTGTAAGCCGTGTTGCAGACAGATGTGCTATCATCCAGGCTTTGTTGTCTCATTGATAGAACACAGGCAGAGTAGATTTAGCATAATTCTTAAGGGCCCTAGGGATTTTGGAATGGTCAATAAGCACTGGCTTCAGCTTAAAGTCATCAGTTGATTTAGCTCCTAACAAGAGAGTCAGCCTATTCTTTGAAACTCTGAAGTCACCCATTGACTTCCTTTCAGCTAATGAAAGTCATACATGGCATCGTCTTCCAGTAGAAGACTGTTTTGTCTACATTGAAAATGTTTAGTGTAGCCACCTTCATTAATTTTCTTAGCTAGATCTTCTAGATAACTTGCTGCAACTTCTACATCAGCATTTGTTGCTTCACCTTGCAATTTTATGTTATGAAAATATAACATAAACGTTTTCTTTAAACTTTGTGACCCAACCTCTGCTAGCTCCAAACTTTCCTCTCACCTCTTTCATCCTTCATAGAACTGAAGAGTTAGGGCCTTGTTCTGGATTAGGCTTTGGCTTATGGGAATATTATGGCTGGCTTTAATGGAGTTTTAGACTGATTAGTGGAGTTTGGAGCTTATGGCCAAGAAAGAACTGTTGAAGACATCTTTGCTGCAAAAGGCGATTTTATTAAAACAAGGAGACAGGACCCATTGGCAGAAAGAGATGTTTTTTAAGTGTGAGAGGTGCTGTGGAGGGGAGGGTGATATTAGGGCTCCAGGAAACTGAGTCTGTACGTGTCTGGAGATTAGGCTAGCAGATCACCTTTTTCTTACTTGCTAAGACATATGTAAACTGATGAAGACTCATGTCTTGCATGGTTGTGATCTCTGTGAACTACCTATTTGTTTTCTTTCATTTTCTTTGCTCTTGGGCAGCTGGAAGTGTCTGAGGAATATCACACATATCCACGTTGTTTGGGTGTTATTATGTGGTTATCTTGTCCTTTGTCCTCACCTTGTCTTTTTCTTTTTTTAATATAACACAATTTATTTTTTTAACATATGCAATTATTTTCCATCATTTACAATACAGTAGTTACAATGACACTCCAAACAGAAAAGCAAAGTAAAAACTCAAAACCCCAACTTCTATTTCATGTAATTAGACTTATACAGAAATTAGAAGGTTAAGTAACAACTAGTTAATCACCTAATTTCACAGCTATCTGAAGTGGCAATCATTATATAGCAGCTTTTCTATGATACATTCAAGATAAATGATACAATTTGTTACTTGCCCATAAGCTACAACACAGCCTGCTTAATACCGTTCCTTAAATTCCACCTCTATACTACAATATACTTGAGGCTCATGCAAAAAGTAGCTACCTTTTATGTAGGAAATGGATGATTAAGTCTTTGGTGTTGTAAAAGCAACTTCATTTAAACATAACCACCCCCACCACCAAAAAAGAAGAGGAAAAAAAAAAAGTAAAGAAATAATAAAGGAAAAACCCAAGACACACTTCCTATGGGAAAAAAAACCAGCATGTAATTTCTGTCCTTGACGGAAGGTATTAAATAAGCAAACACCCCCAACAAGCAAAACAAGTACTACAATGAAAAATATTAAAAAAAGAAAACCCTCTCACATGCATAAATGAAAGATTGCACACAAAGAACTCACATCTTTTCAACC
>NC_043708.1:89645346-89647330 GCF_006229205.1 Suricata suricatta
CAGGGGACTTTAATACTCCACTGACAGCAATGATCAATCAGACAGAAAATCACTAAAGAAACAATGGATCTGAACAACACATTGGAACAGATGGAACTGATAGATATATTTAGAACTCTGCATCGTGAGGATAGGAAATTCACCTTCTTTTCGAGTGCACATGGCACATTCTCCAAGATAGATCACATACTGGGGCATAAAGCAGCCCTCCATAAATATAAACTAATTGAGATCATACCATGCACACTTTCAGATCACAATGCTATGAAACTTGAAATCAACCACAGGAAAAAGTCTGGGAAACCTCCAAAAATGTGGAGGTTAAAAACTACCCTACTAAAGAATGATTGCGTTAATCAGGCAATTAGAGAAGAAATTCAAAAATATATGGAAACCAACGAAAATGAAAATACAACAATCCAAAATCTCTGGGATGCAGCAAAGGCAGTCCTAAGAGGAAAGTATTTTGCAATCCAGGCCAATCTCAACAAACTAGAAAGAGTGCAAATTCAAAATTTAACAGAGCACTTGCTGGAACTAGAAGGGAAGCAGCAAGAGCACCCCAAACCCAGCAGAGGAAAAGAAATAATAAAGATCAGGGCAGAAGTAAACAATATAGAATCCAAAAGAACAGTTGAGCAGATAAATGAAACCAAGAATTGGTTCTTTGAAAAAATAAACAAAATCGATAAACCTCTAGCCAGACTCCTCAGAAAGAAAAGAGAGAGCACCCAGATAGACAAAATCATGAATGAAAAAGGATCTATTACAACCAATCCCTTAGAAATACAAGCAATGATCAGAGATTACTACAAAAAATTATATGCCAACAAACTAGACAACACAGAAGAAATGGCCAAATTCCTAAATGCACATGCACTGCCAAAATTCTAACAGGAAGAGATAGAAAGCATGAATAGACCAATAACCAGTGAAGAAATCTAATCCATTATCAAAAATCTCCCAACGAATAAGAGCCGAGGGCCAGATGGCTTCCCAGGGGAATTCTACCAGACATTTAAAGCAGAGCTCATACCCATTCTTCTCAAACTATTCCAAAAAATAGGAATAGAAGGAAAACTTCCAAACTCATTCTACGAAGCCAGCATCACCTTGATACCCAAACCAGACAGAGACCCAGCAAAAAAAGAGAACTACAGACCAATATCCTTAATGAATACAGACAAAAATACTCAACAAGATACTAGCAAATCGAATTCAACAGCACATAAAAAGGATTATCCATCATGATCAAGTGGGATTCATTCCTGGGTTACAGGGCTGGTTCAATGTTCGTAAATCCAACATTGTGATCCATCACATTAACAAAAGAAAGGATAAAAACCATATGATCCTGTAGATAGATGAAGAAAAAGCATTTGACAAAATACAGCACCCTTTCTTAATAAAAGCCCTTGAGAAAGTCGAAATAGAAGGAACTTACCTAAACATCATAAAAGCAGTTTATGAAAAGCCCACAATACTATCCTCAATGGGGAAAAACTGAGAGCTTTCCCCCTGAGATCAGGAACACAACAGGGGTGTCCACTCTCACCACTGCTGTTTAACATAGTGCTGAAAGTCCTAGCATCAGCAATCAGACAACAAAAGGAAATAAAAGGCATCAGAATTGGCAAAGAAGAAGTCAAACTTTCACTTTTCGCAGATGACATGATACTCTACAAGGAAAACCCGGCAGACTCCACCAGAAGCCTTCTAGAACTGATCCATGAATTCAGTAAAGTTGCAGGATACAAAATCAATGTACAGAAATCAGTTGCATTCCTATACACCAAAAATGAAGCAGCCGAAAGAGAAATCAAGAAACGGATCCCATTCACAATTGCACGAAAAACTATCCAATACCTAGGAGTAAACCTAACCAAGGATGTAAAAGAACTATATGATGAAAACTATAGAAAACTTATGAAAGAGATTGAAGACGACACCAAGAAATGGAAAAACATTCCCTGTTCACGGATCA
>NC_043708.1:89647430-89748140 GCF_006229205.1 Suricata suricatta
TCTCTTTTTTTCAGCTTCCTCTTTTGCTATAACGATATCTTCTAATTCACCTATTCTTCTCTCTGCCTCGTCAATCCTTGAGGTGGCTGCTCCAGTTTGTTATTCACCTCACCTATAGCCTTTTTTAACTTGTCATAGTGCCTAGTCATTGTCTCAGTTGATTCTTTGATGCTTTTTTCAACCCCAGCGATTAATTTTATGACAAGTTTTTTAAATTCTCAATCCAGTATGTTGTCTAGATCTGCCTTGAGCAGTTCTGTGGCTGGGACTTCCTCCTCGAGGTTCTTCAGGGGAGAGTTCCTTCGTTTTGTCATTTTTGCTATTTTTCTGTCTCTTGTCATCTTTAGAAAGCTTGTTGAGCACAGGGCACCTGTTAATATTTCTCTGTTAAAGGAGGCTTATTGACTGCCCAGGGCCTGTTGTTTCAGGAAATATTCTTTTAATGGTGTCTCTCAGTTTCTCTTGTTGTGCCTTTGAATATTTTATTTCCCTACTCAGCAATATTTGGGACTCCCTGTCATGCACACTTTGGCTTGTTTCTTGGTGTAGTCCTAAGAAGGAAAACAGACAGACAAACACAGAGGGAACAGTAACACACAAACGCACAGACAAATCAAACAAACACATTAAAAGGGGGAAAGAAAATAAAGAGAATGGGGAGGAAAGAGATGAAAAGAGGAGAGGAAGAAAAGAAAAAGAAAAAGAAAAAAAGGAAAAAAATAAATGGGGGCAGAGACAATAAAGGACAGTGGACAGTCAAAAGTGTATGACCAGTTGAGGGGAGAGGTAAGGATGAGATATAGGAGAATATATCTGAATTACAAGATGGTAAAAAAAAAAAAAAAAGGGTGAAAGGAGAAAGGAAAATAAGGAGTAAAAAATTTAAAAATTTTAAGTAAAAAAAGTAATAATAATAAAAAATACATACAGAAAAAGGCGAAAAGAAAAAAAATGAAGAAATAAAAGAAAAAAAATTATAGAAAAAGAAAAAACCAAAAAATCCCCCAGCAGCTCCCCTCGTGGATAGACGTGGCATGATGTGGTAGGTCTCAGAGGCTGCTCTCAGAGGCTCTGCCTTGGTGTTTGCAGAGATTAGATAGGCGGCAAGCCAAGCTCTGCTGATCGAGGAACTGTAGGCCACTCTAATGAGTCAGATCTCCTTTTGCCGCGGTTGAGCCGAGTTGTATTTTCCAGGCCCACCTCGGTTCAAAGTTCCAGTCCATGCACTCTTTATGCTACCACAGATGGTGTTTTTGCTTTGGTGGCTGGCTTCTTAGGGGGAGGAATCGGTTTGTCTTGGCTTAGGCTGGGATTTTGGTTGACCCCGCCTGAGGCGAGATGCGCAGCAGGGGGTGAAGTGCGTGCACACTGTCACAGACCCAACCTCCAGCTGCGATCGTCTTAGCATTGGGGGAGGAATGAGTGCACAGCTGTTGCCGGAGGCTGTGCCAGGAGCTGCTGGAAATGAGCTGGGAGCTCCTGCAGCCTGCGCGCACACCCAGGTCTCCACCGCCACCAACTCTTTGCCGGGATCACGCAGAGGTGAGGGCTATTTTTTCCCTGTTGGCACCCGGGATTCAGGTTTCGCGCAGCCAATGCTGGGGGCAAGATGTGCCGTGGAAATGAGGTGCATCCTCCCACTCCCAAAACCGAGGTCGAAGTGAGCACCCCTGACACCGACGCTGCAGTGGTCGCCGACTCCTCGCCAAGATGGCGCAGGGCTGGAAGCTCTTCCTTCCCTTGCGCCACCTGGGTTTGGGATTTAGGCTACCCAGCGGTTATCTATGGAGTGAGCTTCTCTCTCCAAGCGCATTTAAGCGTTCTTTACCTCTTCCCCAGAGACAGTACTATGAGAGTGTTCAGTCTCTCTGTCTCTTCCCTTTGTCTCTCGGGCTCCACACGCTTGCCCCGCGTTGGGCTGGGGCACCTCCCCTGCCCATCTCGGGCTGGCCCGTTTTCCAGTCTCCCCAGTTCACACTCACTCACTCAGGCATCTTTGAGGTTGTCTTCCTTCTGGAGTCTGTATTTTCTCCTTCCACTCTTGCAGATGAGGGTAATGTCCTTCTCCGTTCGATCAGTGGGGCAGATGAAGTTTACAGAGCTCCCTTCCTCTCTCTCTGCCATCTTGGCTCCTCAATGCTCAGCTTGTCTTATGCTGCCTCATCAGTTCGATCTTCTTTCCAGACCACTAAAACTTTTTACATATCCCTTATCATTTATGAGTTTACTAGAGTAACTCTTATGATTTCCTTCAAAAACTCTTCCTTCATATCTACAACATGGCTGTTTGACACCAGAGGCCTAGCTTTCAGCCTATCTTGGCATTTACACCTTCCTTATTAAACTTAATCATTTCTAGCTTTGATACAAAGTGAGAGATGTGAGACTCTTCATTTCCCTGGAATACTTGGAGGCCATTGTAGAGATATTCATTAATCTAATTTTAATATTGTTGTCTCAGAGAATAAGGAGGCTCAATGCGAGGGAGAGAGACCTGTTCCAGGTCGGTGGAACAGTCAGAATAGAATACACACAGCATTTCACTATTAACTTCACTGTCTTATTTGGGCACAGTTCATGGTGCCAGAAGATTATTCCAATTGTAACATCAAAGATTCACTAAGCACAGATTAGCATAGCAAATATAATAACAATGGAAACATTTGAAATATTGTGAAAATTATCAAACTGTGAAACAGAGATACAAAATGGTCAACTGCTGTTGGAGAAATGGCTCTGACAGACTTGCTTAACACAAGGTTGCCGCAAACTTTAAATTTGTAAAAAGCACAATATCTGCAAAGCACAATAAGACAAAGTGCAGTAAAAAAGGCTATGCCTATGCTTATTATCTTATTCATTTCTTTAAAACAGTCTTATTGAGAAAATGAAATGAAAGTTCAGGAAGATTAAACAACTTGCTGAAGGCCATAAAAGAGAACAGAATCCAGAGTTCTGTCATTCAAGGACCATCCTCTTTCCCCAGACAAACTACCATCTTCCACATCTAAGTGCCTTAAGGAATTCAGAAACAAAGCCCAAAGTGTATAATCTTGTATACCTCTTCCATCCATTAGAATAGATTCTATTGTTTTCTGAGATTTGTTTTTTTGAGATTCCAGAGCATTACAAAGGATGAAATGAAAGAAAAATTAGGACCTATTAGAGGACATATTTTTATTATATGATCTTGTAGCATTTTACCAAAATGCAACTCATTTTGCATCATTGTTTTAGTTCCAAAAAATGGCTAAGATGCTCAGCAAAAAACCTAGACATTGTCAAACATAAAATTAAATAAACATAACTTGTAAATAAAATAGAATCTACTGTGAAATGTTGTTTGGTCAGTTCTTACTGTTTTCATCTTCTTGTTTCCTAAGTCCCATCATCCTGCTCAGGGCATCTGTGTTCTCCTGAAGAGCAGGGCAGAATGATTCCCCAGGTCTGGTTTTGTTGATGGTTTTATATTGCTCATTGTGAGTTTCAAGAATAATCACCCAGGATGAAGGCCAAGGATTTACTACTATACTGTAAGCTTTTAAATCATGGAACTTAAAACTTTCCCTCCATTTATTTTTATGTTAAAATTCAGATACCAGTAAGTCCAGACCCTAGTTGCCTCACTGACACACTTAAAAAGAAAGTAGGGGAGGGGCGCCTGGGTGGCTCAGTCAGTTGAGCCTCCGACTTCAGCTCAGGTCAGATCTCATGTTCGTGGGTTCGAGCCCCGCTTCGGGCTCTGTGCTGACAGTTAGCTCAGAGCCTGGAGCCTGCTTCCAGTTCTGTGTCTCCTTCTCTCTCTGACCCTCTCCCTCTCATGCTCTGTCTCCCTCTGTATCAAAAATAAATAAAACATTAAAAAAAAAAAAAGAAAGTAGGGGAAATAAACTAGGAAGAGGGGAAAGGAGCCAAGCTTGAGTGTAGTTTCTTGAGGTCTTGGCCTTTGCCTGATCCTGTGGGGAGCTCTAGGGCACAATTTATACCTCAGGGTTTATCTAGCCTTGAGTAAAAAAAGCTTAGCTTTCATATTCAGGCACCAATCAATGGCTATGTTTCCCCTCAGGCAATTCTGAATTTCAGCCAATACTGGCAAAGCAGATTCATTGGAAGCAAAGCAAACAGAAGCTGGGAGATGACCCCCAGAACTGACCAAAAAGGATCAGAAGGCTGTGAGTGGTACACAGACAGTATCAGCTTTGCCAGAGACCATCTAAACTATAGTTTGTAATTTCTTCACTGTAGGTTTGACTCTTGATCAACAGACAAAAGGTCTGTTAACATCCAGTAATGGTAGAGGAAGAGGGTCTTGGTGATTTGAATTGTTAGAGTAGCCTGTGAAATTTAGACGACCCCCTACCCAAGATTCTAGGGGAGTCAAACTGGTAGGAATATGGTCACCTGTCATTATGTAGCATCAAAACCTTCAGGCAATTGATTACTAAATATATACTGTGTCACTAGGACTCTAGGGAAGGCAAAATGTTTATCTGACTCAGTGCTTATCTAGAGAAGCTCAAACTATAGTTGTTTAGATGAAATTCACATGCACGAAACAAGTATGAGCAACATCAACACTATATAATTACAGATTGTTGGATTCCGAGAAAAGAGAAGTATACTCCCTTCGGCTACACTTTTTCAGAGACTCACACTATGAGTGGTGAATAAGGTCGGATCAAGCCCATGCATGCAGCCATTCAACCATTCTAAAGTGGGCCTGATGACAAGCTTGTTAGGGCTGAGGGCTGGCAGAAAAGATCAGAAGATAGTGTTGTGAGTACAATGATAAAATGTGTACTTTGGGGAGTTATTTGGGTGCTACTAATACATTTCATAGAAAGCTCAATTAATGTACTTTGTTGAATCTAAGATGTTACGAATTGTAAAATTTGCCATTGTTTTATTCAGCATTAGGAAAGAAAAAATCCTTCCAGTAAGCAATACAATACCTTCAATTGTAAGACATATCCCAATTGCGGAGGTATCATAATGTGAAATAAACATTCATTTTAGGATTGATGAATGGGGCTGTAAGAGACATGATTTGGCTTAATCCTTTCGTCTAGCTGTCTTTTGCTTTTAGAGGACAGACAGAAAGTGCCCACTTTCCCCCTTCTATAGTACATAGTCCTGTCAGTCTCTGTGTTTCCTAAGGGGAGAAGAAAAATGATAACAAGGCCTTTGGTTTTTATCACTTACTCTAATAGAACTAGCTCAGTAGTGTAATGAGGCCAGTAATAGTATTTGGAGTAGTAGCTAATATTGATAAGATGCTTAGGATAAATTCAGCTGTGGGCTAATTGCTTTATACCCATTATTTAATTTAATATCTAATCTGTTGAATAAAGGTGTTAGTGTATCTATTTTACTGATAGGTAAACTGAAATTTAAAGAGGGTAAGCCATTTACCTGAGGTCACACAGCCGGTAACTACCTGAGCTGAGACTGGAATGCAGATCTGTCTACCTCCCAAGTTTATGTTTTTACCGACTATGCCAGTAGGTGATTTGGTAAGACTTGATCTCCTACAAAGGAAGAAAAGATATTTCATTGCAGTTAGCATTTACTAGTAACATTTCCTCTTAGGGGTTGTTCAGAAAACAAAAATGGTCATACCAACTAAAGAGAAGACTGAGTGACCCGCCTTAAATTATGATTATATTTCTGATGTCACTCTTGCATAACCAGTCTTTACACAGTCTTTACGAATTATACTGCTGGATAATGAATTTTAAATTGCACGTCTAAGTAGACTAAGAACTCTATAGTTAGTGGGTTATATTTAAGTGACCACAGAATAGATAAGGTGCACAATTAAAGAGTACATTTTTTCCAAACCTCTAATTTGTGTTAGGATACTCAATTACCACTCTCTGTGTGCAGGCATGAATTTTGATCTAGTAGCAATGAGGTCATGCCCAGAAGTCTGCAGATTCAAAATTATTTATCAACAAGTATTACTTAACCCACTTTTGACACAACTGTTTACCTTCACAGGCAATTTGGGGTATCTGAATTTAGACGAGGTTGGCTAAACCTTGACAAACCTGAGGTAATGGAATTTGGGATAAAAGTGTCAGCTTGCTAGCATCTTAATGGGGTTTGCCTGATTATCCTATAAACTAGACCAATGATTCTCAAACTTTTGGGTCTCAGAACCCCTTTACACTCTTAAAAAATACCGAGGACCCTGAAGAGCTTTTGTTTATGTGGGTTTTATCTATAACTATTTTCCATATTAGCAATTAAAGTAGGCAAATTTAAAAAGCATTTATTAATTCATATGAAATGATAATAACTCCATTGCATGAGCTAAAATGATACCAGATAAAATGCTTTCTTTTTAAAAAAAATTTTTTTTAAATGTCTTTTATTTATTTTTTTGAGAGACAGAGAGACACAGTGCGAGCAGGGGAGGGTCAGAGAGAGAGAGAGACACAGAATCTGAAGCAGGCTCCAGGCTCTAGCACAGAGCCTGACATGGGGCTCAAACCCACAAACCGTGAGATCATGACCTGAGCCGAGGCTGGACGCCTAAATGACTGAGCAACCCAGGTGCCCTGATAAAATACTTCCTAATGACCAATATTCTTTAAGAGTTTTTGTCAGCATTTTTTTTTACTGTGGTAAAATATATATGACATAAAATTGACCATTTTAACCACTTTTCAGTCTACAGTGCACTGATATTAAATGTATTCACATTGTTAGAGACCATTCATTTATCTCCAGAACACTCTCATCTTCCCAACTGAAATTAAACAAGAATAACTGCACCTCCATCCTCTTTCCCCAAATCTCTAGCAACCACTGTTCTACTTTCTGTTTCTGTTTGAGTACTTCTAGCTACCTCCTTAGTGGTATGTCATATTTATACCTATAAGTAAAATTGTATCGTATTTGTCTTTTCGTGACTGGATTATTTCACCTAGCACAGTATCTTCAAGGTTCATTCATGTTATAGCATATGTCACAACTTCATTCTTTAGAGGGATGCAAAACTTGAGAGACTATTGAATGCTGAGAATGAACTGAGGGTTGAGGGGGAAGGGGGAGGGGGGAAAAGAGGTGGTGGTGATGGTGGAGGGCACTTAAGGGGAAGAGCACTGGGTGTTGTATGGAAAACAATTTGACAATAAAATATTATGGAGAAAAAAAGCTGAATAATATTCCATTGTTTGTATATCCCACATTTAAAAAATCCATTTATCTTTTGACAGATATTTGAGTTGCTTTCACCTTTAGGATAGTGTGAAGAATGCTGCTATGAACATTGGTAAACAAATATCTGCTGATGTTTCTGCTTTCAATTCTTTTGGATATCTACCCAGAAGTGGAGTTACCAGAGTATATGTTAAACTCTATGTTTAATATTTTGAGCAACTGTAGTATAGTTTTCTTGGGTCAACATTACCACTACTTATATTTTGCTAAAAACAAATTGTTGTTGTTTGTTTAAACATTTTTTTGTTTGAGAATAGTTGACACTAAAAGTTTTAAAACACATTATTCATAATACTGAAATGTTTTTTATTTTTCTTGGATTTTGTTCAATAGCAAAACATTCCATTGGTAGCTCATGGATTTGATATATGATATAAGAATTATGAGTTCTTTGGATGATAGCTTTCTCATAGCCTTAACTTTCAGTAAGCTCTCACACGAAAGCAGAAAATGCAACTTAAAGTCTACTAGCAAAAGAATAAAGATAAGGGAGAAGAAATAATTTCTGTTGGGCACTGAGTATGTTGGATGCATTCTTCTAGGTACTGGGGATACAGCAGTGAATGTAATGGAGTCTTTGTCCTCAAAGGTGAGCTATAGCTTGCCATAAAAGTTCTGAAATGGTGATCTGCAGGTGGTCTGGGGGTTTTCTGGTCTGTCAGAAAAATTAACAGTTTGTTATTATTATTATCATTTTATTTTGAGAGAGAGAGAAAGAGAGAGAGAGAGAAAGTAAGGCAGGGGCAGAGAGAAAGGGATAGAGAATCCCAAGCAAGCTCAGTGCTGTCAGCGCAGAGCCTAATGCAGAGCTCAATCCCATGATTGTGAGATCGTGACCTGAGCTGAAATCAAGAGTCAGATGCTTAACTGACTGAGCCACTCAGGCGCCCCAACAGTTCATTATTATGCCAGTGTCTATCCTTCACCAGTGGTGCAGCAGTGGACAACCTTGAGAGATAGTTCCAGTAGTCTGTATCCCCGTTCACTCAGGAATTGAGATAAATGGTCTTTTTCTGGTAATTGTGGTTAAGATGTTAAGATTATCCAGATATTTTTTCTCCCCACTAGCCTAATCTTCCCTTACTAGCCTTCCTTTCCTCTCAAATTACCACCTGCTAATACGCAACTGTATATTTGAGTGTGATGAGTTTTTTGGATGCAAATATGCTCCAATCAACCCATGTCAAAATATCCCAGTTCAAAACAGATTTGCCACAGGAGAACTTTAAATTAAAAAATAACAAGATTCAATTACATTTGTCTTTTTAAGAACAAAGTCAGCAGAATTTGTACGAATTCCAGGAAGGTGAAAACAGTAAATATGTAAACTATGACTTCTGATTTGTTATTCTTCTGAACAGGTAAGAAAACAGATCTGAACATGTAATAGATTCTATGCTATGAAAGTTATCATTATAAAACAGTGAAGCACTCCTTTAACTGTGACGGTTTATATATTCCAGTGAAATTTGGTTTTAAACCCAAACACAAAGAATACACTAGAATGACACAAAAACATCCAAAGTCTTAAAAATGCACATTAAAAAAATCCACGAAAGAAACTCTTGATGGCTTATTGTTTCTCCTGCAAGACACACTAATGGTAAATAGAAGATGAAGGATAAGACAGCACTGGTAGTAATAAACAGTCCAAATCACACTTCAGGAAAAACAAAGAATAATATGATATTAGAATGAAGGTAAAGAATACTACAGAAAAAAAATTGAAATACATTCTATAGTAAGATTCATGACTGACAATATAGAATGTGAACGTGTCATAGGCTATTGTTAGAGACTATGCATTTCACTTTTTTTCATGTCTCTCTTGATACAGAGGATGATTCCAAGTTTCTGATATGGTCTGTTTTGGTTCTTCAGGCCCAGCCTGTAACTGATGGCAATTCTGCTGGCTAATAACATCCACCAGCAGAAAAAGAGAAGCCATTCTCACAGAAAAGAGTGAAAAAGCAGTTCAAGCAATTTAGTGTCGGAATTAGTTGTGCCTTAACAAAAAACATGTGAGTTAGGTCTGGGTGTCAGAGCATTAATTCATTCATTCGCTCATTATTTCAATATTTATTGGATGCCTGGTATGGGCCAGGCACTGTGGTAGGCACTGAGTATATAGTGGTGAGCAAAATAAACTGTCCTTAGATCTGTTTCTTGCTGTTCCAATTTTATTAACTCCGTAATGATACTGGTTTGGCCTTGTGCCAGTTACTAAGTATTGTCTCTTGCCTCCACACACATCCCTGTATTTTCTTATTTTGTGATGCCAGAGTTGGGACCATGCATACCACATTTCTGCTTTGCCAGTTTCTTTCTGTTAGGGGCTTCTTCTTTTTTCTTTCTTTCTTTCTTTTTTTTTTTTTTAAGTTTATTTATTTTTAGAAAGAGAGAGAGCCGCAGAAGTAGATTTATTTTTAGAAAGAGAGAGAGCCGCAGAAGTAGGGGTGGGGCAGACAGAAGGAGAGAGAGAATCTCAGCAAGCTCCAAACTGTTAGCATACAGCCAGTTGCAGGGGTCGATCCCACAACTATGAAATCACAACCTGAGCTAAAATCAAGAGTCAGACGCCCAACTAACTGAGCCATCCAGGAGCTCCTCTTTTTGGTGCTTCATATATAAAGTGTTAAGAGAGAGACTTAGCGTTTGGAATAAGGAAAGGGATTTCCTCTTCCTTTCCTGTTGGTCTCCTGCTCATTTTCATGGTACCCTTGCCTCGCTTACTCATGCTGGCTGTGTCACTTCAGTCAGTGAGCAGCACAGCCAGCTACACAGTTCTGTTTACAGTCGTAGTTTGGTTAACACTTGTAGAACCAGCCTCATCACAGGGCCTCAAAGACCCCAGGGCCAGCTGGCCAGGTCCCCTTCTTGGAGTTCTGGGTCTCACTTCCGTGGAGACCCTTCTCAAGCTAAGAGACTCCAGTACCAACCAAGCAACACTCCCTTTTCAGACCCCTGGTATGAAGTTCCTTGGGCCCCCTCCCCCACCTCAAAGCTTCTAAATTTTTTATTATTCAAACTTCTTCCCTTTGTTCTCCACACCTGGGGTGGAAACTCCTTCTTGCAATGTATCTATATCTATATATCTGTATGTATATTTATATCTACTATATATCTGTCTTGGCTTTAATCTTTGCCTTCTTTTTCTTTTTCAATTCTTCAGTAATTAGACAACAATTCTTTAACTCCTTTGGTTAAAATAACTAATGTCTTGATTGGACACCAGTTGACAGAGTCTTAATTTGTTTTGTAACTCTCTTTTACAGAGCTCATTTGTTTTCATTTTATAATAAGTTCTTATCTTATCATAAACATGCCAGCACAGAGAACTCTTGCATTTTTTCTGTTCTTTATGTTTTCCACACCGCATATGGTATGCCATGTTCTATTCCTTATTACTGTTTTCTTTGCTGAGTATACGTGCATAGTTGCTTTGTGTTTTCTTTTATCTTGCCTTGTTCATGCTTAATGTTTTTCCTAAATTTTCTTTTCATCTTGCTCATTCATAACGTGGACAATTCTTTTCTTGACATGTTTCTAGACTCTGATGCAGTATGGGTAAATCTTCCTTGGTATCCTTTCTATCTAACAAGTGTTTGTTTTTTCCTGTACCTACAGTTTGAGGATTCATATCAGGAACAGATTTATTAAGATTCATGAAATGAGAAATGAATGCACCATATTTCCTTATTATACAATCTTAGTAGTTGTTACATAATGAAGTCTCTCTCTGCTGGGCTATGGCCTTTCCTAATTTCAGAGGTCTCTCTGCAAATATGAATCAAGCTGAATCATGTTTTTATTTTAAAATGTACAATTAAGGGCAACTTGTATTAGATATATAACTAAGTACTGTTTATTAAGAAACTTCGTATTTCATCTTTTAGGTTACAAAAATAACATACTTCAAGGTTAAAAAAAATCTATCATACAACCTTACTATCCTTGCTACTACTAATTAGACCAGGACCTGATATTGGGCTCCAGTCAGAGATATATGATACATATAATCTTTTGTAAGAGCTCTGCCCATCAAAAACCTCCAATATTGATTGTATAGTGAATGTCCAAAACAATCAGAGGGCATTTGAAGTTGAGACCTAAAAGAAATAGTTTGGTAGTTTTAGGAATAGCAGAAATATAGTTAAACAGTATTCAAAAGCAGAGTAACAGAACTGGGATTGATAGGTTAATGTTGTGTTGATGATGCCAATACAACTTAATGTCTTATCTGTTAAGACATTCTGGTTCTGGAACTGTTCGCTATTCCTACAAGCCATACTGTTATCTCTCAATAAACTACCATTACTTAACATGGCTTGAAACTTAAAGAGTATAATTTTTAACTTGTTTCTGGTTGTTTACTATTACATATAAATGGCCTTCTGTACATAGTTTTAATCTTCTGTTGAATTATTTCCATGGAATAAACTGTCAGAAGGGACATTAATATTTCAAGAAATAAATATTACGATGTTTGCTACCTATGTTGCCATATTACTTTCCAGAAGAATTGTAGGACTTTGTCAGCAAGATATGAATATAGATTATAGTACAGTCTCATGTAATTTCTTGGGCTAGTTTTATGGGTATGTAATAGTACATCAAAACCTTTTTAGTTTGCATTTATTTGATTTATAAATATTGTCAAGAAAATTTTCCATAAACTTTATGCAGATCACAAGTACACATGCTCAGTGGGCCAGCAGGCAAAACTTCAAAGCTGCTAGGTAATGATATTTGAGTCAGCAATGTGTAAATCTTAGATTGAATTCTATTATTTGTGCACTTGAAAACAAAGATCTGATTAAACATAAACCACAGTGTGAGATTGACAGGCTTCTGCTTAGGCTAGACATGATCTCATCAGTGCTTCAACAAAAGACTACTCTTCATTGCATTAATTTTGATGGAAGGATTAGATTTTATTCTCTTATTTTGGTCTTAGCCAGCAGAAATATTTGGAATTAAATGATTGATCTCAGAAACTTTTTGCTCCTAGATCCATTTTCCACTTGAATCAATTTATAACTGCCAAGATCATGCTTTTGTATGCCTTCTCTATCCTATCACTGTTACTTTTAATAGGATGTCTTCAGATTTTCTGGTGGTCCTAAAAAGGAAAAGCCTTCCGATTTTGTTTTGATGGCTTTGATAACTAAGAACTTTAAAAAAAAATTTTTTTATGTTTCTTTATTATTGAGACAGAGAGAAACAGAGCATGAGTAGGGGAGGGGCAGAGAGAGAAGGAGACACAGAATCTGAAGCAGGCTCCAGGCTCTGAGCTGTCAGCACAGAGCCCAACACGATGCTTGAACCCACAAACTGGGAAATCATGACCTGAGCTGAAGTCAGATGCTTAACCGACTGAGCCACCCAGGCACCCCAATAGCTAAGAACTTCTAGTATGGCAAGGCAAGAAAACCCCAGTTAACATTTGTTCTTGCATCTACTCTATAGTTTTAAGATTACCTGTAAAAGTGGAGAAGGTAATGTGGAAGGATTCAGCCAAGACAGTGAACTGAATAGAATATTTTTGCCCCACTTCACACACAGAAATGCTGGATTAAAAAAACTAATACTAATTTAAGGTATTTCAAGCTCAAAAGCAGGAAAGAAAATTCTCTAGAAACCTATAGAGACAAAGCAGGGAAAAGGAGCTGAAGTCTTGCTGTCCATAGGAGGAAACACACTGACCTATGCCTTTGGGTTGGGCAAATCTAGGTATGGGACCTCAGGGACCTGTGAAATTACTACACTGTCCTCAAGTGGGGAATAGGAAATGCCAAAGGCCAAGAGTTGCTGCAAATGTGAGCCAATTTGCCATGGCTGGAAACAGGACGCCCTGCAAGTGAAGGAGACCTCAGGGACTGAGAGTAGGAGTTACCCTAAATGTGGCCTGTCCAGGGGGCACCTGGGTGGCTCAATCAGCTGATCGTCTGACTTTGGCTCAGATCCTGATTTCATGGTCTGTGGGTTTGAGCCCTGTGTCGGGCTCTGTGCTGACAGAGCCTGGAGTTGTTTCAGATTCTGTCTCCCTCTCTCTCTGCCCCTCCCTTGCTCACTCTCTATCTCTGTCTCTCTCAAAAAAAAAAAAAAAAATTTTTTTGTAAATGTGAACTGACCAAAGCTGAGAAACAAATATAAAAATATGTGAAACCCAGAGGGCTCAGAAATAAGTAACAATGAAACCATCTCATACAGAGACTTCCATGATCCTGCTGCTCACAGGACACCATATAATTCTAGGTGAAGATAAACTCTCAGAAAAAATAAAATAAAATCCAGGGGCACCTGGTTGGCTCAGTTGGTTGGGCGTCCGGCTTCGGCTCAGGTCATGATCTTGTGGTTCGTGGGTTAGAGCCCCACGTCGGGCTCTGTGCTGGTGGCTAGCTCAGAGCCTGGAGCCTGTTTCACATTCTGTGTCTCCCTCTCTCTCTGACCCTCCCATGCTCGCACTGTCTCTCTCTGTCTCTCAAAAATAAATTAAAAACATTAAAAATTAAAAAAAATTAAAAAATATATGTATATATAATCCATAAAGAGTCCATTGATGTGGGGTGCTCAGTTGGTGTCTGACTCTTGAATTTGGCCCAGGTCATGATCTTGCAGTCCATAAGATCAAGCGCCACATCAGCCCCCAAGGTGACTCTCTCTCCCTCTCTCTCTCTGCCCATCTCCTGCTTGCACTTTCTCTCAAAATAAACAAATAACCTTAAAAAAAAAAGAGAATACATTTATGTTTGAACTACATTTAAAAGAATTAACACCTAAAATACCTCCTACTGAATTGGTATAATATCAGTGAAAAAGTCTGCTAAAACTAGCAGGACAAGAGAGGAAAATGATCAGGTTCCTTATCAGCAAAAAAAAAAATGCCAGAAAACAGAGATAATCCCCTCAATGTGTTGAGGCTTCATTATGATTGTGTGAATGTATACTTTCATTTTCAATAGTTGTCAAAATAAAAGTCTATACCAATGTTAATTTGAGGAGTAAGAGCAAAAGACTTTTTCATATATACAAATACTAAGAGAGTTTATTTTTCGTAGATATTTGATGAAAAAACCACCACAGAATGTACTTTAGCAAGAAGAATGTATCCAGAAGCGGGAGTAGACCTGGACAACAATAACTGACTTCAGGAAAAACTCACAGCTGAATTTAAAAAAGTGTGTAACTTTTCAATCTTGCCTTGGGAAATATATTTCTATTCAATGTCAAATATAATGTTGATAGACAAATTCTTGTCTTGGCAAATTTTTCCAGTAGACACTGAGGTTATAACTGTCATGAGATGGATCAAAAACATTTGGTTTTCTTAACATAATGCCCAGACTTGTACCACGAGTATCACAAACTCTTCAAAATGAAAATTACACATTCACACAATCATAATTAAGCCTGTAGCTGGGGGCTGAATAAAAAGAAGGGTCAGCTTTTAATTTGAAAACTGTTATAAATTCCAGTAAGTGGTAATACCTAAAGTGAGATGGAATTCCTAGTATTAATCAAGAATAAATCACCTCAATCCATAAATATCCTAAACTTGGCCTGATGTGAGTCTATCCTCATTACCTTTGACTTTTTTGTAACCTTTCAGCCTCTTTCTTGAATTAAAGGGTTTAAAGAAGACTACAATCTTATGTCTGCAAACCTGTATTTCTGTGGTTTGTAATGGGCATATTAGCAGTTCTGAGGTTGACCTCAACTTTTGAATACCTTATCATTTGATACCTCATTTTGAACATGTTATTTTCTACTTGCTCCTTCCATTAGCATTTTTCTTTGCATGAGGTCAGGTGAGTTATTTCAAGGTGAAAACAGTTGCTCAAATAAATTTTAGCCATTGCATGCTAAGCACAGAGCATTTGCTCAAATAGTTCAGTGAATTTTAGTTGACTTAAGAAATAGTATCCTATTTCTCTGATGCTGCAGTTTTTAACTATGACATCTTCCAGGATGTTGATGTGGAAGTATGAGTGTAGTACATGGTACCTATCTGTGTGGAATATACAATCCTTTGGGAAGATGAGGCATGGGAAACAGGATAGGGCCAGTTTATAGGTGTTTTTCTACCTACAGATTTGAGTAGCTTGGATTTAATCTGACAGGGAATGGAGATATGTTGACTTTCCAGAGTAAGCAAGTGAGATGCCCAAAATGATGTATCAGAGTAATATAAGCAGAAATCCAAATGTTATCTACTAATCTTCACAATTACAGCCAATTCTTTATGATCCATATCAAGCTTCTTTGTCTATCATGAGAATTAATTTCAGCAGATATTTAGACTAAAAACTGGAATTAGCCTGTTATTCAGCATGCTTATGGACTGCCTTTCTCACCATCTGTTAACATGCTCTTTGGAATGCAAATTTTAACATTTGCCTATACAAAACATAATTAGAAAGATAACATTGCTGTCAAAATCATAAAACCCAACATAATTATTTCCTCTATCATCATCCTTTTTGGCTGAACTCTGCATATTTTCAGCATTATAAACCACTCTCTTTAATGGCTTCTTGATGATACAACACCATCCTGTGTTTCTTCTTAAATTATAGAATAATAACAAGGAAAATACCATTGTGACCAGGTTGTGGGGAAGGACTTCTTAAAAAGAGACACAAAGTGCAATTCACAAAGCAAAACAGGGCTATGTATGGCTGTGTATGTTTTCCATTGCACAACCCCAAGGGGGTCATTCACATAGATCCTGATGTGAATACTTCCCCCAGAGTGTGTAATGTGGTGGCCTGGTGAAAAATGAATGGATTTCATGAAGGACACTATAAACAAACTTAAGATGGAGGATAGAGTAAAGAAAATATTTTCAGTGTCTAAAACCAATTAAGAATATCCAGAAAAACATATACAATCATAATATAATCTAAGCCACAGACGTGAATCACATATGCCATTTTAAATTTTCTAGTAGCCACATTATAAAAAGTAAAAATAAACAGGTGAAATTAATTTTAACAATAATTTTATTTAACACAATACATCTAAAATGCTATCATTTTAACGTAAATGCAATAAAATTATTGATATATTTTACATTGTTTTGGTCTTGAATCTTTGAAATTTGCTGTGCCTTAGACTTACAGTACATGTCAGTTTGGACTAGCCATACTTCATGGACCGAATAGCACAAGTCTGAGTAGTTAATGGTTAGTGCCTAGTACCTACTGTTTTCAACTACACAGCTCTAGAAGATAAACAATGCTCCTGAAAATCAACAAATAAAAAGAAACTTAAAAAGAAAATAGGGAAAGACACTCTCAAGCAGTTTATTGAAGGAGAAACTTGAAATCTTAAGAGATATTTTAACTCTTTAGGAAAAATTAATCAACAAGATACAACTTCATATATATCAATTTTGCAAAAATTAGATATTACCAACTATTGGCAAAAAAAAATGTGTGCCAATCTTGTGATCTGCTGGTAGAAATGTGAGCTGTTGCAGACGTTTCTAAAGAGCAACTTGGCTTTCCTGTACTTAGAGCAAGCAACATGATGTGGTGAGTGAAAAAATAACACAATGAGTTCTACAGCAAATGTCACTTATTTACATTCAAACACACAAACTCCACAAAACCCACATGTTTTACAGGAATATATGCATATTTAAGGACATATCATCAGAGTGGGTGTTTGGGGTAGAGAGAGAAAATGGGATGAGGAATAAAAATGGAAAAATGCAATACTGCTCATGGTGAAAAGTTCATAATGCAAAGTTCTCATTCTAAATTCCCAACACGTCTTCTACTGATTCCATTTTTGTGTGTGTGTGTGTGTGGTAGGGAGTTTTCTTTCTTTTCTTTTTTTTTCTTTCACATTTTAGAGGGGGATTTTCACCATTTCTGCTCACCATTTTCCATATCTCTCTGTAAGAAAGCTTCATCAGACTTAAATTGTTTTCTCTCTTACAAATCCTCCTATCTCTGTATCTCTAACCCAGTCCTTTTGGACTACCTAGCTGTCTTACTTCCTACTGCACATTTTCTAAACGCAATACCATGAGCATTAGCTTCCCTTCCATCGTAAGTACTGTTCTCTTTCTAAGCTTTTTTACATCTACCACCAACATTCCTCCAGTCTCAAGAGGAGCATTTAGGATCTTCTTCGACTTTTTCCTCTCCTTGTCCTTAACATCTAGGTAGTTATTGAGACTTCTTGTTTTTACTTTGAACAACATTGCTATCTTATTTTCATTGCCACGCTCTAAACCAAGAGAACTATCTGCCTTTAGTTTTTTGTTCTTGTTTTTATAAAAAGACTTTATTTTTTTTTAATGTTTATTTTTGAGAGAGTGCAAGTGAGGGATGGGGAGAGAGAGGGGGTCAGAGAATCTGAAGTAGGCTTTTTGCTGACAGCAGTGAGCCCAATGTGGGGCTTGGATTCATGAACTGCAAGATCATGACCTGAGCAGAAGTCAGATGCTCAACTGACTGAGCCATTCAGGTGCCCCCAAAAGACTTTGTCTTTAAAGAGCAGTTTTAGGTTCACAGCAAAATTTATGGGAAGGTATAGAGATATCCCATATGTTCCCTGCCTCCATATGTGCATAGGCACCTCCATTAGCAACATCCCCAACCAAGGTAATTTATTTGTTACAGTTGAAGAACTCACTCTGGGTGGTGTATATTCTAGAGGTCTGGGTGAATGCATAGTGACATGTATCCATCGTTATAGTATCATGCAGAGTATTGTCACTGCTTTAGGAATCCTCTGTGCTCCACCTGTTTACCCTCCACACCCCACTCTCCCTATAGCCCTATTTTCATCACATTGCTACATGCTCAAAACTGCCAAAGGTGCCAATAGTGAGATTTCATTGCTCAGCACTTATTTCTCCTTCACACCTCAATTCTTTTTCGGGGAATTATCTCCTGCAATCCCAGAAAAACTATTAATCCAGTACTCAGCTTCTGCAGCAATGCAAAGGGCATGTGACCTAAGCTAGGGCTTTGAAACTCTCTATCCATCTATTGAATCCTTAGCAGTGTGATAAAGAGAACAACCATGACTGGTTATTCATTCACTCTTCTGGTTCCTGATTTTTAGCCTTTGGAAGTCACTTTGCTTTCTAATGTTTCCAGACCTGGTTCTCCAGCCTTCTGAGGCTCCTGATATTTATCCAATAAACTCCTCTCTTGAAGTTTGCCAAAGCATTTCGGATGCTTGCAAGCAGAGCCTGACTAACACCTTCTCTGTTGTACAAAGAATAAACTTCTTTCCTGGTTTCAGATCCTCTATGATCTAGACCCAGCCTTATTTTCTTTTATTCACCAAAACCACAGACAGGTCAGTCACTTCTCAACTCTGGAAAAAGGCAGGCTAGTCTTGCTTCTATGCTTTATAACATCCTGAAATGATCTACCCTCTTCCATGCATTTATACCTATTTACTGATTCTTCAAGGTTCCATTCAGGATTTGTTTTCTCCAAGAAAACAAACATTAGACTCTATATTGTCTTCCACTGTTTTTGCAATCTCTTAGTACTTAATGTCTGTTATTAATTTTCTAGTCGGAATCACATAATTTTGCAGTTGTGGGAACACTTGATGAACCCATCTCCTCCCACCTCCAGATTAAAAACAATTTTTTTAATGTTTGTTTATTTTTGAGAGAGAGAGAGAGAAACAGAGCATGAGCAGGGGAGAGGCAGGGGGCAGGGGCAGGGGGGGTACACAGAATCCAAAGCAGGCTCTAGGCTCTGAGCTCTCAGCACAGAGCCTGACGCTGGGCTTCAACCCAGGAACCTGGAGATCATGACCTGAGCCAAAGTTGGACGATTAACTGACTGAGCCACCAAGATGCCCCTCTCCAGATTTCTCTAAGAACTTATGCCTGATCCATTGTTGGAAGTTTTTCTTACCTGGATTGGAGATTTCTCATCTTATAACTTGTTAGATCCTTTGCTGGTTTCAGCTTGATACTCAAATAAACTAAGAATAACTTTAATATAGGTTTAGCTAGTAAGCTAGTCCTTCTATCTTTGTGTCATCTGAGAACTTGGTAAGGCTGTCTTCAATATCTCTGTCTATGTTGTTGATAAAAATATGAAAGAAAATGGGGCCAAAGACCGGCACTCCCTTGGATATATTCCAATACATGGATATGATGTTTATCTAGCTATGAATCACTTAATAATATGCATTTTACATCTTTTCCAAAATGATGTAAGAAACTTTGTGAAATCAAGATGCACAAGTCTGTGACGTTCCCCTGAGATACTAAGATAATCTAGTTATTTAATAAAAAAGAAATAGGTTATTTTGTCTTGGTTTGTTCCTAGTGAATTCATGTCAGCTGATGATCACCACATGTCTTTTTGAATGTTCCCAAACTGTTTAATAATCCATTCTAGGAGCATCTGAGTGGCTCTGTCTGTGCTGATAGCTCAGAGCCTGGAGCTTGCTGTAGCTTCTGTCTCCCTCTCTCTCTCTGCTCCTTCCCACTTGCGCTCTATCTCTCTCTCAAAAATAAACGTTAAAAATTTTTTTTAAAATCCGTTCTAGACGTCCTGATCAGTCTCAAGCTTTGTAGTTTGCAATTTCTAGAAGTTATACTTTCCTCCTTTTTGAAAATTGGAACCCTTGACCATTTTCAGCCTTCTGCCATCTCTTATCTTCTCTGTGAATTCTTTTTTTTTTTAACTTTTTAAATGTTTTTTAATTTATTTTTGAGAGACAGAGAGAGACAGTGTGAGCAGGGGAGGGTCAGAGAGAGGGGAGACACAGCATCTGAAACAGGCTCCAGGCTCTGAGCTAGCTGTCAGCTCAGAGCCCGAGATGGGCCTCGAAACCACGAACAGTGAGATCATGACCTGAGCCGAACCCAGATGCTTAACCGACTGAGCCACCCATGCGCTCCCTCTGTGAATTCTTAAAGTTCCTGATAATAGACTGAGAACTGGACATTTTTGGATTGTTCCTCACCCAAGGTAAGGTGCGCTTACCCAGGCATTAGAACAACTTTAAGACAATTACATTTTCTCTGACTCTCTACTAACCTTGGCTGTAATACGTTCACCAGCTCTCCTTCTCCTTGATTTGTAGTTTAGCATGTATTTGAAAATTATGAAAATGGTATATGGTCATCATAAAACTATTCAAATGTAACAGAAATGTACAAAGAAAGAAATAAAAGTCTCCCTCCCAATAAATCCTCATGTTGACAGATTGGAATGTATACTTGTAGACATTTTTCATGTACTAACAAACATTCTTCAATAGTTTTAAAATGAGATCATACCCTACATACTGTATTGCAACTTAGTTTTTTCACCTAACAATATATCATTAACATCGTTCTGTGTGTGTCATATAGAACTATCTCATTTACTCAGTTGGTGCATGGCATTCCTTTGTAAACACTGCAAAAATGCCGTCTTATACATATGTGCTGGGAAATAGGACATTTGACCTCACTTCTCAGCATATATGCCTCTCTTTCTCCTCTTTTTCTACATGTTCTCCCTTAAAACTAAAGGGAAAACTGCATTGGGAGCTACCTAGAGAAAATAAGGGATGAAGAAGCTCTACTATATCTCAGGAGCTCTTTTTTTTTAATAGTTTGATATGAAGACACCTTTATTTTTATTTATTTATTTTTAAATGTTTGTTTATTTTTGAGAGAGAGACAGAGAGAGGGAGTGGGAGGGGCAGAGAGCAAGGGAGATGCAGAATCCAAAGCAGGCTCCAGGCCTGCTGTCAGCACAGAGCCCAATGCCGGGCTTGAACTCATGAATCATGTGATCATGACCTGAGCCAAAGTCAGACACTTAACTGACTGAGTCACCCAGGTGCCCTTGTCCTAGGAGGCTCTTAAGTACATAGTCATATAATTATCTTGACATGGAAATTTATGGTTTATGATTGCTTTCACATTTCATTTAATCTTCATGCAAGTGTGTGAAGTGAATAGACCAGACAGGTAAGTCATCCCATTTTATTAACTCTCGGAAATATTAAAATGATCTGCTACATACCTCACAACTAGTTGGGGGAAGAATGAGATTAGAATCCAAGCCTTCTGTCTCCTACCTAGTCAGCTGCCTATTACAATGGAGACAGTTGCTTCCCACTCAAATGTGGGAGAATAGGACTAACTGAAAAAACCTGTGTAGTGATTCACAGGGACCTCGGGGATAATGGTTGCCAGGAATGTGCTGCATCAGCTAGTGGGGTCATGCTGAGCAGTGTTGGTTTGGGTAGTTTTTTTTATATGGTGAGAAACAAAGAGAATGAAAGTCTCTCCATGTATTCTTAGATTGATCAATGATTTCTGCTTATGCAGTAGAGACTGGCATAGAATGCATATGCACTTATATTCTTACCTGTAAGGCTGGGATTCTTAACCCTGTCTGTACATTGGAATCACTTGGAGAGCTTGAAAAAACTAACCATCCTGTGGACCTCAAACCCCAGAGAATCTTACTCAATTGTCTGGAAGCAGGAAACTTCTCAGATGATTCTAATATGCAATCAGGGTTAAGAACCACATAGTGGGAGGGCAAGCTGAAATGTACAGTGTAGTTAAGCTTTACTAGGTTTCTGGAAAGAAACATCCTCCCTCTTTTCCTGCAAGTTTGCCCCATCACAAGAGCTTCCAGCTCCTTGAATTTTTAGACATCCTCCCAGCATGCATAGGACTGCATATATAGATGTTTGTTGAGCAGCTGGTCTGACAGGTAATAGAAGGTTTAGCAGTCAGCAAACAGAGACAGGAAACAACACCAGCAACAAAGCTTCTATTTTGGGAATAGGGGAAAAATAAAAAGGAAGTAATCACATAGTGTAAAATGAAGATTTTCTTACTAAGGGAAATCCTATAAAGTATAGTGACTTCTTTTTTTTTAAATGTTTATTTATTGATTTTGAGAGAGAGAAAGAGTACACGAGCAGAAGAAGGGCAGAGAGAGAAAGGGAGAGGAGTATCCCAACCAGGTTTTGTGCTGTCAGTGCAGAGCTCAACGCTGGGCTCAATCTTAGGAACCGTGACATCATGATCTGAGCTGAAACCAAGAATCGATACATAACCAACAAAGCCACCCAGGTGCCCTGTAACTTTTGAGTAGACCATAGCCATTTAGTGTCAGGAAGATTCAGGAAGAATGCTGTACAACCTTTCTAGAGAAGGGGACACTTGCCATTTCCAGGGCCTATTTCACGTCATATTCACCTTTAGGGCTAAAGCAGTAACTCATTCCAGTTCAGTTTCTGCTTATAGTTTGGGAGTCTTAGAACCTGGGCTCAAATCCACACTCTGAATTTAAGAATAGCTTTTAGCAAATATGGCCTCCATTTATTTATTTAAAATGTCTTTAAAAAAATTTTTTTTTAACTTTTGAGAGACAGAGAGAGACAGTGCGAGCAGGGGAGGGTTAGAGAGAGAGAGGGAGACACAGAATCTGAAGACAGACTCCAGGCTCTGAGCTAGCTGTCAGCACAGAGCCTGACACAGGGCTCAAACTCACAAACTGTGAGATCATGACCTGAGCCAAAGTCAATCTGAGCCGAAGTCAGATGCTCAACCAACTGAACCACCCAGGCACCCCTAAAATGTTTTTCTTGTTTTTGTTTTTGAGAGAGAGAGAGAGAGAGAGAGAGAACATGAACAGGTAGGAGCAGAGAGAGGGAGTCAGAGGATCCGAAGCAGACTTTGTGCTGACAGCAGAGAGCTGACTGTGGGTCTCAAACTCACAAACTGAGGGATTGTGACCTGAGCTGAAGTCCAATACTCAACTGACTGAGCCACCCAGGAGCCTCTAAATACGGTCTCCATTTAGAGGATATTTATCTTTTAACTAGAAACCAACACCTTGAAGGGTACAGGTTGAGTGGGCTGAAGATACTTTATATTTATAGTAACCCTTAAACAAGTTTGATATTCTCTTTATCAATACCAGAAAGAATCAAGAAACTTTCAGACCCTGATCACCCTGAATAGTCACTCACAGATCCCAAGAAGGGCAAGAAAATAACCTGTATTTTACTTCCATAAACATTATAGATGAAAAAAAAAGACATCTTAAAATGTTATATGGTTTATATTTCCAGAGAAGGACTGTGTATGACTACTTTCCACATTGGAAAAAAGATATCTCTGGAGTATAAAGGCACAAAACAGCAAAGACATTGAATATAAATAGATGGAAAAAATATGACAGAAGCCAACAGACCCCAAGATAAAATCAAGATGGGTAGAGAGGAGTAAAATTAAACAGGCAGTTAAATAAAGGAGAAACAATTATTTGTATTCAGGAACTTTTACAGACCATCATGTGGGTACATATCATATTAAAATATACTTATAATTAGGGTAATCAACTGTTTCAGTTTTCTTGGGACTGTCCTGATTTTAGCACTGAAATTCCCTGTCTTGGCAAAATGAGAGGGTTGGTCACCTTAGTTATAAGCCCATCTTCTTAGACAATTAATGAGCATAAGAAAACCTATCAGCTAGGGTCCTGTCTTACACTCAAATTATAATAATTGGAGTGTTTAATAAAAGGACTATTTTAAAAGGTATTGACATATTGCAGGAAAATCACAACAGAGAGTGTAATGTCTTAGAACTAATAACAGGAGGGCTCTCTGTATCTCTCCAAAGCTTAAAGTGGTAAGAAGAAAGATCTGGAGACAGAAGGATTCTGGAGATAGAGGGATATATTAAGAAGGCCACCTGATGGGAGCTGAGACCTTTGATGGAGGGATATACCAAATATACAACAATACTTTAAGGCAGGACGTAAATATTCTGATGTCTCTTGCCTCCCTCCCTCCCTCCCTCCCTCTAACATCCTGCTGGTGCTTTCCACTGGTCAAACCCAATCAGAAATGAGAAGAAAGGAAGCTGTTGATCTGTCTCCTAGGATACAGAGCAGGGTGGGAAAAAAAATGAACGGTGGATCTGAAGGACAAATGGAAAGTATCTAGCATAGAAAGAAAGAATGAGTGACTGTAACTGTAATAAAGGGACTAGAACAGAAGTTCTCTCCCCAACCCCCAAGTCAGGCTTTTGGGGGAGAGAAAGGTGAATAGAAGGAGAAACAGACTTGGCTTTGGGATCCAAATAAGCCTAAGAGTTGGAGGCTCCAAATTATTTAGATCAATTTTTTCCAATAAAACTTTTTGTGCTGATGTTATATGTCTTTTTTTTTCCTTTTCACCATTAAAAAAACTTGAAGTATAGTTGACACACAATGTTACATTAGTTTTAGGTGTCCAACATGGTGACACCTATATATATTGTGCTATGCTCACCACACGTGTAGCCACCATCTGTCACCACACAATGTTATTACAATACCATTGACTATATTTCCTGTGATAGTACCTTCCATCTGTGTGACTTACTCATCCATTACATAACTAAAATCCTGTACCTCCCATTCCCCTTCACCCATTTTGCCCATCCCACCCATCCTTCCCTCTGGCAACCACCAGTTTGTTCTCTATATTTATAGGTCTGGGTCTTTTTCTGCTTTATTTATGTGTTTTGTTTTTTAGATTCCACATATAAGTGGAATCATATGGTATTTGTTTTTCTGGGTCTGACCTACTTCACTCAGCATAATACCCTCTAGGTTGATGGAAATGTTTTATATTTGCCTGATACTGTGGCTATTGAGTAACTGGAATCTGGCTAATGTTATTGAGAATGTGAACTTTAAATTAAATTTAATTCTAATTAATTTAAAGAGACACTCATGGCTACACCATGGATGGTGTAGGCCTATATGCAGAGGTCTTCTATGCCAATATACTGTTACTCTGTAGAGAAGCCAAAATGAGTTGGGTTCTGTTGGGAACATATCAAAAAGATGTGACCACCAGTTGACCTGGGAGCCAGACTTAAGCATTTAGAGGCTTCTTACCCTTTTTCCCTGTCCTTGAATGTGGGTTCTGCTTGCCTTTCCAACTCCCAGAGGCTACTCCAAAGACATAGCCTTGAGATGGTGATGTGATGTTGAAAACACCTGCATGGTATACATGACTGAGCCCAGTTAGGGCTTCTTTATAAACTTTTAGGTTTTGGAGGGCGAATGCAGGGATCCATTTGTCTTGCTACCACCCAATACAAGCCTTGTATGTAAGTTTCTTTTGCTATTATTAACATTACCACCTACAAACATGGAGTAGCCTGTTCCTTTCATTGGTTTCTCCCTGGCTTCTCCATACAGGGGGAAATTTCAAATTATACCAGGAAAGCTCTTTTTTTTAAAAAAATAGTTTATTGTCAAATTGGTTTCCATACAACACCTAGTGCTCTTCCCCATTAGTGCCCTCCTCCATCACCACCACCTCTTTTCCCCCCACCCCTTCCCCTTCAACCCTCAGTTCATTTTCAGCATTCAATAGTCTCTCAAGTTTTGCTCTTGAGAGGGCTGCAAACCTACAATTGGTGAGCAAGCCAAGAGACTAAAGAAATGAGCCTTAGGAAAGACACATTTGTGGGGGAGATCCCAAATTGGCCATTGACCAACTTGTGTGGGGAGGGATGCTCATTCAATCCTCTTAAATTTCCCTAGCTTTGGAAAAGAGGCATCCATGGGAGAAATCCCGAGTTGGCATTGACCTCTACATGGGCAAGCCTGGTTCACATGTCAGATACTGGTAGATGACCACATGAGTACAAAGATGCCCAGAAAATGCCAGCTTGTCTAGTATGCTTGTTGGAGAAACTGCACATTGCAGGCTGTGGCAAGGAAGGGATACACATGGTGGCTGCCAGAGGCTGGCCTCTACTATAAGCAGTTTGGCTGGTCACATATGACCGGCTAGAGGATGAAGCTCATATCTGGAATTTTAAAAATGAACTAAAATTAGAAAAAAACATAAACTCTGATAGCTTTGGGGCTGGCAGATATGCTGTTTTGCAAAACTAGGAGGATAGTAAATACCACAGATTAAGATCCAGGCACTTGTTACAAAGCCTAATTAGGACACTAAGAAGTAAAATCTCTTGAAAAATTAAAAAAAATATTATGGTAATTGATGAGGAGACAGAAAAAATGCCCTATGTTCTCAAAACTCTTACTACAATGGCAAGGTTTTATTTATTTAAAAAAATGTGGGGCTTGATCTCACAACTGAGAAATCATGACCTGAGCCAAAACCAAGAGTCAGACACTTAACTAACTGAGCCACCCAGGTGCCCCCAAAGAGAAAATTTTAAATAGCATTTACCCACAAAACTTAGGAGAAAACTTGAATCCTTGAAGGTGTAAATCCTTTTTTTCTTTTTAGTTGTAAATCTTATCATGTCTTTAAAATGTAAGTACCCCAGGAGATAGCCAAGACAGTGTCCATAGTGGCTGAGTTAAAAAAAAAAAAAAAAAAGAAAAGGGAGGAAAAATCCTCTTTAAAATACAGACTGCTAGAAAAAATAAGAGGAGCAACTCTGTATGCAGGAAAATAGGAAATATATAAGAAAGTATAAAGAATGGAAATATGTTTTTGTTGAGGTAAAAGACAATAATTTTGTTCTGAAGTGAGACTTGTTTAGAGAGGAAAAACTTAGGACCAAATCTTAATAAAAAATAAAATTATAGAAGGTTTGTGAAGGGAAATCTTTAGAGAAGAATTTTATGCATGGTCAGGACTAAAATTGGAAGGAATGAATTTTTGAAGTACATTGGTGTAAGATCAAATTTTGATTTTTCAAAATTTGACAAAATTTTCTTGGATTGCTGGTCTGTCCTTGATAAACAAAAGTTTTTCTTTATGTGTCCCCAAAACAAAGTTTCTAGTTTTTACCTTTACCAGGTTTATAAAAAAACTCTCATCAGATCTTTAACCATGCCTACTTAAAAATCTTTTGTTATTTGCAAGCAATTTTTGTTTTACTCGGACACATTTTTTCCCACATATATTCCTATGAAAGTTCTTCATCCCTTAGGAGATTCACAGAAAAAACTCTGACAAGTACATGTTTTTGGTAAGTGAGTAAGTAAGGTCAATTTGCCTTCATACGGGAGAGATACTGATAAACCTTTCAAGTGCTCCCCTAAAGCAACCCCCATAGCCCCACAATATGTGGCGGGATTGTAGCTGGGAACCTCTCTCTGTGCTCCTTCTCCACATCGGTAAGATGAACCCATTACACTCATAATATAATGTTTATATAAAAGACTTAACCTCTGCTGCAGCATGCCTTGCAGGCTTTGTTAGAGCATCTATGGGGGAAAGGATAAACAATGAATCCACAGAAAATTCAAGGCCTAGGTACTGCCATAAAGTTTTGGGTGTTATCTGGTTGGGTAAGGCTCATATTGTCCCCAAAGCTGTGATTGAAAAGGTGCAAGCTTATCTAACCATAAGAATGTAAAATAAAGGCAAACCTTGGTAGAGTAGAGCACTTTTATCCCCCACTTGGCACAATGCTTCCATTTCTTATGCCTCATGGTAAAGAAAGGGCACATACGGGACTGGAGATTAAAACAACAAGTGGTCTTTGAGAAGAGAGAAACACAAATGAAACAGATTAAAGCTCTTGGCATTTCCTTTTTTAATCTTGTATTTATTTTTGAAAGAGAGAGAGAGAGAGAGCGCGCGTGAGTGGGGGAGGTTCAGAGAGAGAGGGAGACACAGAACCGGAAGCAGGCTCCAGGCTCTGAACTAGCTGTCAGCACAGAGCCTGAGGCAGGGCTGGAACCCACGAACTGTGAGATCGTGACCTGAGCCGAAGTCAGCCACTTAACTGACTGAGCCACCAGGCGCCCCTGGGCATTTCCTAAGTAGGGCTAACATTTGAGTTAAATAGGTCTGTGACTCCAAAAAATATGAGTAGGCACCACAGCAAAAACAACAGGATGGGAGAATACCTTTAGGATTTTAGACCCAATTCTGGAAGGGGACAAACACCTGATATATTCCCATAGAGCAACAGCTCTTAAAAGTGTACACAGGGCTCCTCCAGGCAGGGCCTTTCACACAGCAGCCAGTGCCGCAGCCAGTGAGCTAAACTTAAAGCAGTCTGGCTGGTGCTCACTCATGAACCCTGGCCTTAAGCCTTTACACTGACAGCTCGGCGATTCTAAAGGGATTAACTCTATGGCTTGGATAATAGAAAACAATGGGATGGATTATTATGAATAAGTCCTTATGGCCTATAAATAAGCCCTTATGGACATTTGGGTTCATCTGCAAGAGCCCAAGGCAGCCTTCACTGCTCTCCATGTCTCAACTCCTAAGGCATTGACACCCCTTGGTAATCAGCAAAGGTTATGCTTTAGCTTGGGTTAAGCTTTAGCTACTGACCCTTTAGTAGATATAACAGATTGAGTGCATAGAAAAAATCGCCATCACAATGCTCAGATGAGAGGACAGCCAGGAGCCCACATGTGGGAGCCCACATGGCGAAGACAAGACAGCCAGGAGTGCTGGATTGCTCTTGAAGTACAGTGACATGGTTAGTACAATAACAACTGGTCCTCTGTGTTCTAAATGCCACTCAAGGCAACTACCAAAAAACTGTAGGTTCATATACCAGAGTTCTCAATTGGTAAGGAATTGGCAGATTTATTATATTGGCACCCTTCCTCTGAATGAAGTTTCTAAATATGCTCTGGTTTATATGGACACTGATACTGGCCTAATCCAAGATTTTTCCTGCTTTCGTGCAAGCCAGACTGACACCACTAGGAGATTAGAGAAATTAAATTCTATATATGGAGGAGAGAGGCTGGGAAGATGGTGGATTAGGAGAACCCTAAGCTTGTTGAAAGGACACAGGTCTGAACCAAACTGACTCCATGACAGGCTTCAAATTTCCCCTCTGACCTTGGAGGCCTAAGTGTCGGTTTCTCAGAATCATTAGACAATAAAAGGGCATAGATTGCTCAACCAGGGACCACCCTAGTAACACCCAATCAGAAGGGGACAGCTAAAATGATTAACATTCCTAAGGGCAGGCCTAGAGATAGAAGTTATAGATAATCACTTATTGCTTAAGGCTAGTTACACCCTACGTGGGGGTCCTGAGTCCATTCTGTAATTGGTTGTTTTCAAAGAAACACTAAATATTGTGATTGGGTCCTGCCAAAAGTAATGAACACTCTGGACAATGTGTATGGTTAAAGTTGCTTCCAGTGATGTTATGTGATAATGATTGGATCACTGTACCTGTGTCTCAATTTCCTGTAACTCCCCCTTCCCAAGGCCCATAAAAACCCTGCCCTTGTTCGGGGCTCTCAGCACGGATCTACTGCACTGGTGAAGTCTGTGAGCCCGAGCTCGAGCCTGTAATAATAATAAAGCCCTTTGCTTTTGCATGCATGACTTGGTCTCCCTGGTGGTCTCTGGTTTTTGGGGACGATATTGTGATCTGGGCATAACACTTGTCTTGTCCCATGGATACAACTAGATAATACTCACATCAATGTAAATAACTCAGAAAATAATCTGAAAACTGGCAGAACAAATTCTACAACTAAGGGGAGAAGAGGCCACATCAAGCAAGGTAGGAAGAGTGAAGACATGTTTTGGGAGAGAAATAGATCATGGCCATCCAAGGTGGATAGGAAGCCGGTGGCACAGAGAAGGGCAAAAAAACAGACTTGCACACTAGGGAGCCCACATGGCGAAGACAAACCCCATATTATTTGGCTTTATAAGTAAGAGGGGCTGAATTTTGTGAGTTGTTACAACCAGTGGGACTTAAAGCCTAGAATTTAAAAAATCTGCAGGGAGAGCCAGGAGAGTATTAGGGAGTGGAGTCTCCAGCCTTAAAGAGACAGCACAAAAATAGCCCATGGAGATACAGCCTGGAAGCAGCAGTTTGAAAAACGCATGGCAGAGATAGGAGGGAGAGCGATTTGATCATCTAGGAGCATGGCCTGGAGAGGTAGGAATCAACAGGAGACCCCTCCAGGAACAAGGAGCTGGCATGTGTCATTTCCTTCCTCCAATCCCAGAATAAACACAGGGCCACCTTCCGGAAACACTCACTACCTAACTTGCTTACATCAAGCCCTGCCACCATACTTTAGCGGATTCACCCTTCCCAGTCACACTTGCCTCAGTCCTAATGGTGCAGGCCTCCTACCCCAGAAGACAAAAGCAGTAAAAATAAGTGTATCTCTAAAAATTAGTCAAGAGAATCACAAAATAAAAAGATATAAAGCATTACATCATATACCTAAAACCAGGGAGGAGGGAAGAGGAGGAAAGTATGGATTCAAATGTAGGCTACCATCAACTTAACCTAGACTGCTATATACAGAAGGTTTAGATGTACATATATACAGGGGTGCCTGGGTGGCTCAGTCGGTTAAGCATCGGGCTTCGGCTCAGGTCATGATCTCATGGTTCATGGGTTTGAGCCCCATATCAGGCTCTATGCTGATAGTTAGCTCAGAGCCTGGAGCCTGCTTCAGATTCTGTATCTCCCTCTCTCTCTCTGACCCACCCATGCTTGCGCTGTCTCTCTCTGTCTCTCAAAAATAAATAAAAAACATTAAAAATAAAAAATTTAGATGTTATATACAAATGTAATGATAGCACAAATCAAAAACCAGTAAAACAGGGGCGCCTGGGTGGCTCAGTCAGTTAAGCCTCCGACTTCAGCTGAGGTCAGATCTCACGTTTGTGGGTTTGAGCCCCGTGTCAGGCTCTGTTCTGACAGCTAGCTCAGAGCCTGGAGCATGCTTCTGGTTCTGTGTCTCCTTCTCTCTCTCTCTGCCGCTCCCCCTCTCATGCTCTGTCTCTCTATCAAAAATAAATAAAACATTAAAAATTAAAAAAAAACAACAGTAAAACATTTGCAAAAAATAAAAAGAAAGGAATCCAAGTAAATCACTAAAGAAAGCCAACTTCTTGTGAGAGAAGAGAGCAAGAAGCAGAGAACTACAAAAACAACCATAAAACAAGTAACAAAATGACAATAAGTATATAACTGTCAGTAACTACTTTGAATGTAAATGCATGAAATGCTCCATCAAAAGACACTGGGTGACAAAATGGATTGAAAAAGCAAGACCTGGGGCGCCTGGGTGGCTCAGTTGGTTGAGCATCCAACTTCGCTTCAGGTCATGATCTCATGGTTTGTGGGTTCGAGCCCCACATTGGGCTCTGGGCTGACCACTAGCTCAGAGCCTGGAGCCTGCTTTGGATTCTGTGTCTCTATCTCTCTCTGCCACTCCCCTGTTCATGTTCTCTCTCTCTCTGTCTTTCAAAAGTAAATAAAATGTAAAAAATAAATTAAAAAGAAACCCACGATCTATTTATATGCTGTCTAACAAAGGACTCATTTCAGACCTAAAGACACCTGCAGATTACAAGTGAGAGGAAGAAAAAGCATTTATCATGCAAATGGGTATGAAAAGAAAGCCAGGATAGCAATGCTTATATCAGAAAAAATGGGCTTTAAAATAAAGACTGTAACAAGAGACACAGAAGGATACTATATAATAACAAAGGGGGCAATCCAACAAGAAGATATAACAATTGTGCAAATTTATGCACCCAACATGAAAACACCCAAATACATAAACAATTAATAACAAACATAAAGGAAATGACTGATAGTAATACAATATCAGTCCACTTATATCAAAGGACAGATCATTCAAACAGGAAATCAATAAGGAAATAGTGGCTTTGATTGATGCACTGAACCAGATGGATATAACAGATATATTAAGAACATTTCATCTTAAAACAGCAGAATACATATTCTTTTCAAATGCACATGGAACATTCTCTATAATAGATCACATATTAGGCTATAAAACAAAGTCTCAATAAATTAAAAAAGGTTGAAGTCATACCATGCATCTTTTCTGAACACGATGCTATGAAACTGGAAATCAACCACAAGAAAACATTTGGAAAGACCACAAATACACGGTGGTTAAATAACATGGTACCAAACAATAAATGGGTCAACCAAAAAAATCAAAGAAAAAATAAAAAATTACACGGAAACAAATGAAAATGAAAACACAATGGTTCAAAATCCTTGGGATCCAGCAAAAGCAGTTCCAGGAGAGAAGTTTGTAGTAATACAGGTCTGCCTCAAGAAACAAGAAAAATCTCAAATAACCTAACCTTACACCTAAAGAAGCTAGAAAAAGAAAAACAAACACAACCTAAACTCAGCAGAAGGAAGAAAATACTAGCAAACTGAATCCAACAATACTTAAATTTAAAAAAATCATACACCATGATCAAGTGGGGTTTATTCTCAGGATGCAAGGGTGGTTCCATATTTGCAAAAATAATCCATATAATACATCAATAAGAGAAAGGATAAAAAACAACATTATCATTTCAAAAGGCACAGAGAAGTAATTTGACAAAGTACTGCATCCATTCATCATAAAAACTCTCAACAAAGTAGATTTAGAGGAAACATACCACTACATAATAAGAGCCATCTATGAAAAATCCACAGCTAATATACTCAGTTGGAAAAAAACTGAGAGCTTTTCCCCTAAATTCAGTAATAAGATGATATTCATTCAAACCACTTTTATTCAACATAATACTAGAAGTCTATCCACAGAAATTAGATAACAAAAAGAAACAAAGGCATCTAAATTGGTAAGGAAGAATTAAAACTTTCACTATTTACAGATTACATGATACCATATATGGAAAAACTGCAAGTCCTCCAAAAACTGCCTGAACTAATAAATGAATTTAGTAAAGTCACAGAATACAAAATCAATGTACAGAAATATGTACCATTTTTATATAATAAAAATGAATTAGCAAAAAGAAAAATAAAAAAATAATCCCATTTACAGTTGCATCAAAAATAATAAAATTCTTAGGAGTAAACTTAACCAAAGAGATCAAAGTACTGTACTCTGAAAACTAGAAAACATTGATAAAAGAAATTGAAGAATGCATAAAAGACATTTCCATAAAAGAAATGGAAAGATACTCTATGCTCATGGATTAGATGAACAAATATTATTAAACTGTCACTATTACCCAAGCAGTCTACACATCTAATGTAATCTCTATAAAAATACCATCAGCATCTTTCACAGAACTAGAACAAGCAGTCTTAAAATGTGTATATGGAACCACAAAAGACCCTGAAAAGTCAAAGAAATCTTGAAAAAGAAAAACAAAACTGGAGGCATCACAATCCTTGACTTCAAGATATATTAAAAACCTGTAGTAATCAAAACAGTATGATACTGGCATAAAAACAGATACACAGATCAATGGAATAGAATAAAAAACTGAGAAAGAAACCTGCAGTTATATGGTCAATTAATCTTTGACAAAGGGGAACTGAATATACAATGGGGAAAAGACAGTCTCTTCAACAAATGGTGTTGGGAAAACTGGACAGCTGAATGCAAAAGAATGAAACTGGACCATATTCTCTCACCATACACAAAAATAAACTCAAAACAGACTAAAAACCTAAACATAAGACCTGAAACCATAAAAATCCTTGAAGAGAGCACTGGTAGTAATGTTGCTGACATCAACTGTAGCAACATTTTTCTACATACTTCTTCAGAGGCAATGAGAATAAAAGCAAAAAACTACTGGGATTTCATCAAAATAAAAAGCTTTTGCATAGCGAAGGAAACAACCAACAAAACTAAAAGATAACCTACTAAATGGGAGAAGATATTTACAACTGACATATCTGGTAAAGGGTTTGTATACAAAATATATGAAGAACTTAGACAACTCACTACCCCAAAACCAAATAACCCAATTAAAAAATGGGCAGAAAAGATGAAGAGACATTTGTCCAAAGAAGACATACAGATGTCCAACAGACACATGGAAAGATGCTTAATATCACTTATCATCAAGGAAATGCAAAGCAAAACTACAATAAGATACCACCTCACACCTGTCAGAATGGCTAAAATAAAAAAACACAAGAAACAACAAGTGTTGGCAAGGATGTGTAGAAAAAAAAAACCTCGTACACTATTGTTGGGAATGCAAAGTGGTATAGCCATTATGGAAAACAGTATGGATGTTCCTCAAAAAGTTAAACATAGAACTACCCTATGATCCAGTAATTGAAGTACTAAGTATTTACCCCAAAAATATCAAAACATTAATTCAAAGTTTCCTCAATGTTTACTGCAGCATTATTTATAATAGCCAAATTATAGAAGCAACCCAAGTGTCTGTAGATACATGAATGGATAAAGAAGATGTGGTATGTGTATACACACACACACACACACACACACACACACACACACACTGGAATATTTTTTAGCCATAAAATAAATGAAATCTTGCCATTTGCAACCACATGGACGGAGCTACAGAGCATAATGCTAAGCAAAATAAGTCAGAGAAAGACAAATACCATATGATTTCACTCATATGTGGAATTTAAGAAACAAAACAAATGAGCAAAGGATAAAAAAAAGAAAGAGAAACAAACCAAGAAACAGACTCTTTTCTTTTGAACTTTATTTATTTATCTCTGTGGGGGCGGGGGGAGGTGGGCAAAGAGGTAGGGAGAGAGAAACTCAAGCAGGCTCCATGCTGTCAGCACATAGAGACTAACCTGGGGTTCAGTCTCATGAACTGTGAGATCATGACCTGAGCTAAAATCAAGAGTTGGATGCTTAACCAATTGAGCTACCTAGGTACTCCATGAAACAGACTCTTGACTATAAAGAACAATCTGTTGGTTACCAGAGGGGAAGTGGGTAGAGGGAAAGGTGAAGTAGGTCATGGGGATTAAAGAGTATACTTAGCATGAAGAACAATGACCAATGTATAGGATTGTTGAATTGCTATATTGTAACTTGAAATTCACATAACATTATATGTTAACAATACTGGAATTAAACTTATTAAAAACACTATCTATGAAAACCCTTATCAAGTAGATAATGATCAAGGGTCACATTTCAAAGGTCATGATACACAAGATTTGGCAAAAAGCATAACATTAAATAGAGGTTTCATCTACCCTATAATCCATAAATGACAGGGTTAATAAAAATTTAAAAATATGTATTAAAGCAACAGATTAAACTGTTAAAACCACCTTGGCCAAGTCTACTAAAGTACTATTCCAGGTTTAGTAAATTTAAATTATCAACCAGAAGGGCCTATTGCCCAAATGCCAGACGGGACCCCCCAAGGCACCCAACACAAAAAAGGTATAGAAGTCTCAGGAAAATAGACATTATCTCGACACTTACATGGATCAACTTCTATGCTGCTGAGAACACCCAGGTCCATCACATCAGGGAAGGGAATTAACTACTGGAATTTGCAATGGCCAAAAAGTTGATGGCCAAAAAGTTGATGAATTACTTCACACCACCCTTGGCCAAAAAGTTGATGAATTACTTCACACCACCCTTGGGTGAGGGGGAACTCCTCAATCTTCACTGGGATCCCACTGTCCAGGTAAACTGGACTTGTTAAAATGCACATGCCTGAAGTAAAATATACATCTTGAGAGACAGGAGAAGACGTGGGTCCTTATCTGGCATATCCCATCCTTAGTCCATCTGCTCCTGCCTGACAATGCTGCCTCTCTTGGCCAACTGATATGGGGTGTACAACCAAGCTAAAGTTCCAAAGCTGCCAGCCTCACTCTCCTCAAGGCCAAATAGACACTGTTTTTCACTAGTGCGATCATTTGGCCACTGTATTTGTTGCCCTCGTACACCTGGAGGATGTTACATCACTCACAAAAACTCTTACTAAATTCACTCAGCAACCCCTGAATGATCCAACAAAGCTTGTCCCTTCTAAACACTGAAATGACTCTCATAAGAAAAGCTGTCTTCCAAATAGAATGGGCTTAGTATTACTGTCTCACAAGGAGGCACCTTGTGCCATTATCCAAAAAGTAAGTTATATGCTCATATCTGATGAGTCTGTTATTGTATCATTTTCATTAAATCACTTGAGAACACAAGTAAATGATCTGAATGATTCAACCCCTAACCAGGAGGTTTAATAAATTAATGGTTTGAATCCTGGGGATCTTGATAGAAAAAGGTTGTTAATGATTTTTAAAATTATCGTCTTAACCTATGTTTTCTCTTACATGTACCTGTATTGTTGCTGTGGCACCTGCCTCCAATGTAGCCATGTAGCCACTGGAAGAGCCACCTTCATGCTGATAAAAACCCTTGCACACCACTCACAGCTCATTGCAGAAGAGGGGGATATATGAAATCATTAGAGCTGGTCACAAGGGTGCACTATGAGGAGGCGCCTGGGTGGCTCAGTTGGTTGAGCCTCTGACTCTTGACTTTAGATCAGGTAATGATTTCCTTATTCATGGGGTCAAACCCCACAACTAGGGATTCTCTCTCTCCCTTCCTCTCTGCCCCTCCCCCACTCACACGTGCATGCATATGCTCTCTCAAAATAAATAAACTTAAAATAAAAATAAAGAGTGGGGTGTTGGGAAATATGATAAAAAAAGACATAAGTATTGACTGACCTGTGAGCTGGACCCGGGTGCTTAGAGGCTCCTTATTTCCTCCCCTGTCCTCCCCTGTTCTTGAAACGTGTGTTATGTTTTTGCTTTTCCCACTTCCAGAGGCTGCTCTAAGGGCATAGCTTTGAGACGGTGATGTGATGTATACCTGCATAATATATGTGACAGAGCCCAGCCAGGACTTTCTTATAAACTTTTAAAATTTGGAGGATACACGTGGGGATTCATTTATCTTGCTGACACCCAAGACAAACCTCATATGCAAGTTCCATTTGCTATTATAAAAACTGCCACCTACCAAGATGGAATGGCCTGCTTCTTTAGTCTCTCCCTGACCTCTACGTGCAAATGGAGCCATTTCAAATTACATCAGGAAAGCTCCTGAGAGGACTATGAACCTACAGGTTCACAGTACTTTCAACCTCATCTTAAATGCCTTGATATACTTTACAGTGTTAATAATTTCTTCCTCCTTAAACTATTCTTGTATTTGGCTTTTATGATACTATACTCTTCTGATTTTCTATCTACTTCTTTGTCCATTCTTTCTTCTTCTCTTCTGTGGGTTGGTCTTCACTTGCTCCTTAAATATTCCTCAGTATGTGTGGATACTCTGGTGTGCAAGTAACAGAAAACTCAACTCAAAAAGATTTGAAAAATAGGGAAACCTATGTCACACTATAAGAATTCCAGAATTCAGGTGACTCAAGGATTGTGTAAGGCAGCAGCTGAATTAAGTAGTCAAGGTCCCAGGTTCTTTTATGCATTTCTTCTCTGCCATCCTTAGTATGCCACGTTTGTCCCTGGACTGACTCCTTTCCTGGTTACAAGACATGTGCTGCAATTCCAGATATAATCCTCAAGAAAGGAAAAGGCTGCTTTTAACTCTCATAGAAAGCTGACCCAGAAACCTCAAGCAAACTTCTTACATCTTCTTGTCAAGAGTTGTACATATGTCCATGCCTAAACCAATTGCTGGGAAGTTACTAACCATGAGTAGTTTAGATCAGTGGTTCTCAAGCTTTTCTGCACATTTGGATTACCTGAGAAATTTTTTAAAATCTTGATGCTTCAATATAAATAAATTGCAATCTCTAGGGATGGATTAAAAATATATATTTATGGGATTATATTAATATATAGGGAATAATATTAATATATAATTTATGTGGAGATAAAATTAACATAATTCACTTATTTAAAGTGAACAATTGAGTGGTTCTTAGTAGTATATTCACAGAGTTATCCAACCATCATCATGGTCAGTTTTAGAGCATTTTCATGTCATCACCTGCTAAAAACCCTGTAGTCATTCCCCATTTCCCCCTGATCCCCCAGTCCCGGGCAACCACTAATATACTTTTTGTCTGTATAGATTAGCCTTTTCTGGATATTTCCTATAAATGGAATCATACATTATACAGGCTTTTGTGACTGGCTTCCTTCACATAGCATAATGTTTTCAAGGTTCATTCATGCTGTAGCATATATCAATACTTCATCCCTTTTTTTTTGATTGACTAATATTCCATTATATGCATTGTCTCATTTTATTTATCTACTCATTCACTTAATGAACAGTTGGGTTGTTTCTGCTTTTTGGCTATTATATATAATGCTGCTATGAGCATTTGTGTATGAGTTTTCATGTGGACTTTTTTTTTTCTTGCAACAAGATGGGCAACACTTTATTTAGATCACCAAAAATAAGGCTTTACAGAAAGGGAACCATAACATTATGCAACAAAGTATAGCTGTAAAATCTCAAACAAGAGAGGCAACGCTTTATTTAGATCACCAAAAATAAGGTTTTGGAGGAAAGGAACTGTAACAAGCAAACGTGTGGCTGTCCATTTTCTTTTGTCGTCGATATCAATTCCCTCTACATATTTTGGGACCACTTGGTGATTTCCAAGAGAAACTAAAATTTGTTGGGCAGACTTATTGAGCATCATCACAAGAATGAAAACAGTTAGGAGAACAATTTTGCTTACTGCTAATGAATAATTAAAAAACGTGGGCACTGCTAACAAATAATTCCAACATCTACTAAAACAGCCTAAGCTACACATACTTCCATTAAGGTTTCACTGTGAACACAGCTGCTCTTTAACCGCTGTCACAGATGACACGTACAGCGGCAAGGGTCAGATGTTGGACGCCGTTCAGGCACCCAGGAAGTAAACCTTAACAGAAATAACTACAGTATGTAAGCAACTCAAACAAACGGGCCCACCTCCGCCAGCGCCCCCAGGGTGGCTGCTGTGTCAGCCCCTGAAGGAAGGTCCGCGGTCTCCCTAGGCCTTCACTGGGAACCTAGATCACGAAGCTAGACACGCGAGGCGTTCTTCCGGAGCCATCGAAACTTCAGTAAATCGTCCTGGGGTTCTTGGTGCTATAGTGTGCCTCACAGGCAGCGACATAGGCAGACTCTGGGAAGAAATCCTCGTGGTATTCTGCCAAAAACCTAAGAAAGAGATCAAAGTGCTTCTGTAAAGCCTTCAGATTCTTCTCAGAAAAGGACATCTTTCCAAGGATTTCTGGAAGTTTCACAAACAATCGCAGCAAGTGTTGTGCCCCGTAAATGTAAGAGGGCGGAGGCGGCTGGTCACTTGGGGGGTAACTGTCCGGCACCAGTTTCCAGGAGAGGACCTCATTTATTTCGTTAGTTCTTCTGCCTTCGAAGCCAGGGAACACTGCACTCCCTCCCTTGCTAGGGGTCAGAGGAACGGGCGAGGATGATCTGCTGTGCACAGGTGTCGTCTTCTCCAGGTGCAGGAAGAGCTTAGGCATGCTGCCCGACATGTCCTGCTGCCGGCGCTTGGGCTGAGGCGACGTGCGGCTCTCCGACAGCCTGTCACGGTCGGCAGAGTGGCGCGTGGACCGCCTCAGAGACTGCAAGGCTTCCGGCTCGGCCTTGCGCCTCTTGGGAATGGCCGGTTCGCCGGACGCGAGCTGACTTTCCGTGGACTGCGGTGTGGATGGATTCAGCAACGGCGGGCTCGGGGAGAGTTCCACCTGGCTCCTGCTGGTTCTTGTGGCACTTTCTTTAATTTGAAGAAAAAACTTGGATGAAGTAACCTTTTTATACTGAACTTGTTCATACGGAGAGAGCAGAACCAGTGGGAGCGTGTAATCAAAAGTTATTCTTAATCCATCCACCATCTCCTTACAAAGGTCAACGTTCTTTTCTGCTGGAATATAGTGCACATTCATGTTGGCATGATGGCGACGAGGCCTCTCAGTGGCTGAAAAGGCAGCATTAATAGTGAAATGCTTCACGTAGGATTCCAAAATAGTTATGATGTTGGTCTGACAAGGAAGCTTCACTAACCGTTTCCTCCTGTTGATGTAGTAACAATCATCCTCACACTTCTTCTTCAGAACTTGAGGGATTTCGATAGTTATTGTTCTTTCTTCCATTTCCCTTTTCGTGTGTGGCTCCGGTTCTTCCTTCACTTCCCTCTTCTCTTTGATATCACTTTCTTCACTTATTTCTTCATCCTTTTCTTCAGTACTGTCATCACAGGTACTGTCTATTGAGTCTTCATCATTTTCATCTTTTTCTTCAACAGGGAGGCTTTTTAGGACAGAGTCAACACCAGGCAACCTGCAGCGTTTCTTTTTTCTTCCTGTGCTTCTTAGGCGAGCTACAGCTTTCCTTGCCAATTTACGCTGTAATCTCCGATTTTCAGCGGTGTCACGAAGGACATGATCTTCAGCTGCCCATCTATCCCAGCTTCTGTTCCAACCATTAAAATGGATCAGATATTCTGGGATCTTTTTGCCTTTTTCGTCTTTCCCAACAGTAACATCGACAATCTTGGCATCGTACAGCACTCGCGCCTTGGTGGGGTCAGGCTCGAAGCACAGCACTTTCTCCCCTGAGTGGAATTTAAATTTCATGCCCTTGCTCAAGCTCATTTGCTCATCATGGCGGAGCGCGAGGTTCCGGGAGAGGGCGGAGCCCGCATGCGCAGTGGAGGAGATAGCGTGCCTCGGCGGGGGTGGGGGGAGGGAGCGGGGAATGGCGGAGGCTGCAGCCACCCCGCCCTCAGTCCCGCCCATGTGGACATATTTTTCATTTCTCTTGGGTGTGTACATAGGAGCAGAATTGCTGGCTTATGTGATAATTCTATGCTTAATCTTTTGAAGAACTGCCAGACTGTTTTCTAAAATATCTGCACTACTTTATGTTCTCACCAGCAATGTATAAAGGTTCCAATTTCTCTGCATCCTCATCAATAATTATCATGTCTCTTTAAAATTATACTCATATTAGTCATCCTAGTGGCAATTTTTTGAAGTGGTATTTTATTGTGGTTTTGATTTGCATTTCCATATAGCTAATGATATTGAATATCCCTTCATGTGTTTGTGGACCATTATGTCTTCTTTGGAGAAATGTTTATATTACTTGCCCATTTTTAAATTGGGTTGTTTTCTTTTTATTAAGCTTTAAGAATTCTTTATATATTTGATGCAAGTCCTTTATCAAATATGTAATTTGCAAATACCTTGCCCATTTTGTGGATTGTCTTTTCTTCCTGATATTCTTTGAGGCACAAAAGTTTTTAATCTTAAGAAGCCTAATTTATTTAGTTTTTCTTTTGTCATGTGTGCTTTGGTGTCATATCTAAAAAACCATTGCCAAAGCTGAGCTCATGAAGATTTGCTGCTATGTTTTCTTCTTAGGATTTTATAATTTTAGCTCCTATAATTGTGTCCATGATCCATCTTAAACTAAATTTGTGTATGGTGTGAGGAAGGGATACAATTTCATTCTTTGCATGTGATTATCCAGTTGTCCTGACATCATTTGTTGAAGAGACTGTTCTTGGATTGTCTTGGAATCCTGTAGAAAATAAATGTGAGGGTTTATTCCTGGGCTTTCAGTTCTACCCCACTGATCAATATACCTATTCTTTTTTTTAAGATGTTTTTATTTTATTTTTGAGAGAGAGAGAGAGAGAGAGAGAGAGAGAGAGAGAGAGAGAGAGAAACAGAGCACAACCAGGCAAAGGGCAAAGAGGGAGGGAGACACAGAATCTGAAGTAGACTCTAGGCTCCAAGGTGTCAGCACAGAGCCTGACGTGGCACTCCAACTCATGAACCATGAAATTGTGACCTAAGCATAAGTTGGACTGAGCCACCCAGGTGCCCCCTATATACTTATACTAATACCACATTGTCTTGAGTACTATAGCTTTGTAGTAAATTTTGAAGTCAGAGTGTGAGTCCTCCAGCTTTGTTCCTCTTTGAGATAGTTTCGGTGATTCTTGGGTCCTTATACTTCTGTATGAAATTTGGGATCAACTTGTTAATTTCTACAAAAAATCCAGCTTGTGTTTGACTGGAATTGTGTTTAATCTGCAGATCAATTGAGGTGAATTGGTTTCTTTTAACAATATTAAGCCTTCTTATCCATGAACATGAGGTGTCTTTCCATTTATTTAGATCTTCAAAAATCTCTTTGAACAATATTTAATAGTTGTCAGAGTATAAGAACTAGTGCTGGGGTGGTAGAGAGAGGACTGTTGTTGTTAGGATGTTTAGCTTCCCCTAATGCAAATGAATTACACGGGGGAGAGGAGACTGCCAAATAAAAGTCTAGGTTCTCTTCAGACAGAACAAAAGGTCATACAGTGAGTAGTAGTAATTCCTTAGGCTTTATTGGTGAATTGGGAACCAACACTGAGGAAAAGAAGGCAGAATATGGTTTATTTTTATTTTTCTTTCCTCTTCTGCTTTTTTGCAGATTGTTGCTCTTCCAGGGTAGGGAGGGATGAATGGGTGACAGGTAAAGGGCTAAGTCTGGTGCTGTTTATAGTTTTCTTTTAGCTGTGGAATGCTCTCTGTGATCAAATTTCTCTCCTCTGTTGAGCACTTTTATGGGTTCTTTGGCAAACCTGTGGTGGGCTTCTGAACAGTTTTCTATGCCAAAGGTAATTTTTTCTCTGGCAACCTTTGGTGATCCCCCCTTACCTTCTCTGTCTCTAGTTGTACATCAGGGGAGGGTAGAGGTCAGGGGTGGGGGTTGGGAGGGTGGGGCAGCTGTATCAGTGGTCAGTTTCTTGAGACAAAGTTCATTCAGACCTCACTACCTGTAGCTAGGGTGTCCATGTGGCTCAAGGAATTCATGCGCCCTTTCCATGCCAAGTGGTTGAAGTGCAGTGTAACCAGCTCTGATTACCCTCTCCTTGTCTTGCTGTCATGGTAGTTCTAGCCAGTCTCCTGCCTTCAGACTTTTCCAGACAAGAATAGGCATTAGGTCTAAGACTCCTGGGTTCCTTAGCAAGCTCTCTCAAGTCTCCCAGACTCTGCTTTGATAGTAAGTAGACTGGGGTAAGCCTAAGGGTTTCTGTAACTAAGTCAGGTTTCATTCAAGTAATGAGATGCTAGTCTCTCCTGTTGCAGGTTATCCTAATATTTGTGAAGATTCTCTTAGAATTCTGGAGGGAGGAGTCAAGATGGTGGAGAGGAAGGTTGCTCTGTAAACTTAGTCTGCCCCATCTATCAAACTGAGAAGGACATTACTCTCATCTGCAAGAGTGGAAGGACAAAAAACAGACTCCAGAAAGAAGACAACCTCAGAGATGCCTGAGTGAGTGAGTGCGAACTGGGGAGATTGGAAAATGGGCCAGCCTGAGAAGGGCAGGGGAGGTGGGAGCCCCAGCCCAACACAGGGAAAGCACGGAGCCCCTGAGAGACAAAGGGAAGAGAAAGAGAAACTGAACACGCTGATAGTACTGTCTCTAGAGAAGAAACAAAGAACGTTTAACCCCTCTTGGAGAGAAAAACTCTCACTCCATATATAACCACTGGCCAGCCTGAATCCAAAACCCGGGTGGCACAAGGGAAAAAACAGCCCCCACCCCTGTGAGATCCCGGCAGGGAGTCGGCAGCGGCAGCCCTGGGGGGCACACACTTCGGCCTCAGCTGTGGGAATAGGAACACACACCTCATTTCCACAGTGAATCTTGCCTCCAGCATTGGCTGCGTGAATCCCGAATACCGGGTGCCAACAGGGAAAAAATAGCCCCTACCCCTATGTGATATCAGCAGGGAGTTGGCGGTGGCAGAGTCGGGGGCGCATGCTTCAGCTGTGGCTGCAGGAGCACACACCTCATTTCCAGCAGTGCCCTGCGCCTCAGGCAGCAGCAGCCAAATCCCGGCCGGTGCCAAGAGAAATTGCTCCTTCCCCCTACACGATCCTAGCTAGGAGTTGGTGGCCGCGGCTGTGGGGGCACACACTTCACCTCCTGCAGTGCGCCTCGCCTCCGGCAGCAACAGCACAAATCCCTGCCTGCGCCAAGAGAAACTGTTCCCTCGCCTTACAAGATGCCAGCTAAGAAGCCAGCCACCAAAGCAAGTACATCTCATCTGTGGTAGCATAAAAGTGCATGGACTAGGATTTTGAAACGAGGTAGGACTGGAAAATACAGCTTGGGTCAGCTGCGGCACAAGGAGATTGGACTCATTAGAATAGCCTGCAGTGCTTAGTTTCAGTGGAGCTTGGGGAATCACCATTCATCCTCCGCAACCACCATGGTGGAGCCTCCGAGAGCAGCCCACAAGACTATGTACACCAAACCACGCCTATCTGCGAGGGAGAGCTGCTGCTTTTCTTTTTTGTACTTATTTATTATTATTATTATTACCTTTTTTACTTTTTAAATTTAAAAAAAAATTTTTACTCCTTAGTTTCCTTTTTCCTTTCTACTTCTTTTTTTTTTCCTCTTGCCATCTAGATATATTCTCCTTTATCTCATCCTTATCTCTCCCCTCGACTGGTTATACACTTTTAGATTGTCCATTGTCCTTTGTTATCTCTGTCCCCATCTATTTTTTTCTTCTCTTCTTTTCTTCTCTTTCCTCTCCCTTTTCTTTTCTTCCTTTCCCCCTTTTAATTTGTTTGTTTGTTTGATTTGACTGTATGTTTGTGTGCTTCTGTTCCCTGTGTGTTTGTCTGTCTGTTTCCCTTCTCTGGGCAACCCCAAGAAACAAGCCAAAGTATGCATGATGGCGAGTCCCAAATATCGCTGAGTAGGGGAATAAAATAATCAAAGGCACAAGAAGAGAAACTGAGACACCATTAAAAGAACATTTCCTGAAATGACAGGCCATGGACAGTCAATAAGCCTCTTTTAACAGAGCAATACTAACAGGTGCACAGTGCACAATGAGCTTTTTAAAACTGATAAGAGACAGAAAACCAGCCAAAATGACAAAATGAAAGAACTCTTCCCTGAAGAATCTCCAGGAAGAAGTCACAGCCACAGAACTGCTCAAAACAGATCTAAACAATATAACTGAACTAGTATTTAAAACACTTGTCATAAAATTGATCGCTGGGCTTGAAAAAAGCATCAGAGAAGCTACTGAGACAATGACTAGGGACTTTGAAAATAGGTGTGATGAGTTTAAAAAGGCTATAAATGAGGTGAATAATAAAATGGAGGCAGCCACCTCAAGGATTGAAGAGGCAGAGAGAAGAATAGGTGAATTAGAAGACACAGTTATAGCAAAAGAGGAAGCTGGAAAAAAAAAGAGAGAGAAATTGATCCAGGAGCAGGAAAGGAGAATTCAAGACCTGAGTGATACAATCAAACGGAACAACATCCGTATCATAGGAATTCCTGAAGAGGAAGAAAGAGAGAGAGAGGTCCTGAAGGGATACTAGACCAAATTATAACTGAGACTTTCCCAAATCTGGGGAAAGAAAGAGACATTCAAATTCAAGAGGCACAAAGAACCCCCTTGAGACTTTTGGCACAATGTATCATAGTGAAACTGGCAAAATATAAAGATAAAGAGAGAATTCTGAAAGCAGCTAGGGATAAAAGGGTCCTCACATATAAAGGGAAACCTATCAGAGTGGTTACAGACCTATCTAATGAAACTTGGCAGGCCAGGAAGGAATGGCAGGAAATCTTCAATGTGATGAACAGAAAAAAACATGCAGCCAAGAATCCATTACCCAGCAAGCCTGTCATTCAAAATAGAAGGAGAGATAAAGGTGTTCCCAAATAAACAAAAATTGAGAGAATTCATGACTGCCAAACCAGCCCTACAAGAAATCCTAAGAGGGAGTCTATGAGGGAAATGTTGCAAAGAATACAAGATAACAGAGATACCACTATAAACATGAATTCTATGGAAAACACAATGACTCTAAACCCACATTTTTCAATATAACACTGAATGTAAATGGACTGAATGCTCCAACCAAACGACACAGGGTAGCAGAATGGATAAAAAACAAAATCCATCTATTTGCTGTCTACAAGAGTCTCATTTTAGACCTGAAGATACCTTCAGGTTGAAAGTAAAGGGATGGAGAAATATCTATCATGCGACTGGAAGCCAAAAGCAAGCTGGAGTAGCCATACTTATATCAGACAAACTGGACTTTAAAGTAAAAGCAGTAACAAAAGATGAAGAAGGACATTATATAATAATTACAGGGTCTCTCCATCAGGAAGAGCTAACAATTATAAACATCTGTGTGCCGGATTCAGGAGGGCCCTAATACATAAAACAATTAATCACAGACAGAAGCAATCTTATTGATAAGAATGTGCTAATTGCAGGGGACTTTAATACTCCACTGACAGCACTGGTTGTCAGATCAATCAGACAGAAAATCACTAAGGAAGCAATGGACTTGAACGACACACTGGAACAGATGGTACTGATAGATATATTTAGAACTCTGCATCCTGAAGAGAGGAAATTCACCTTCTTTTTGAGTGTACATGGCACATTCTCCAAGATAGATCACATACTGGGGCATAAAGCAGCCCTCCATAAATATAAACTAATTGAGATCATACCATGCACACTTTCAGATCACAATGCTATGAAACTTGAAATCAACCACAGGAAAAAGTCTGGGAAACCTCCAAAAATGTGGAGGTTAAAAACTACCCTACTAAAGGATGATTGGGTTAATCAGGCAATTAGAGAAGAAATTCAAAAATATATGGAAACCAACGAAAATGAAAATACAACAATCCAAAATCTCTGGGATGCAGCAAAGGCAGTCCTAAGAGGAAAGTATTTTGCAATCCAGGCCAATCTCAACAAACTAGAAAGAGCACAAATTCAAAAGGAAAACTTCCAAACTCATTCTACGAAGCCAGCATCACCTTGATACCCAAACCAGACAGAGACCCAGCCAAAAAAGAGAACTACAGACCAATATCCTTAATGAATACAGATGCAAAAATACTTAACAAGATACTAGCAAATCGAATTCAACAGCATATAAAAAAATTATCCATCATGATCAAGTGGGATTCATTCCTGGGTTACAGGGCTGGTTCAATATTCACAAATCCATCGATGTGATCCATCACATTAATAAAAGAAAAGATAAAAACCATATGATCCCGTCGATAGATGCAGAAAAAGCATTTGACAAAATACAGCACCCTTTCTTAATCAAAACCCTTGAGAAAGTCGGAATTGAAAGAACTTACCTAAACATTATAAAAGCAGTCTTAAAATTCTGTATACTTGTCTTAAGGGATAGTGTAAGGGAGAAGGAAAAAGAGCAGAGCCTTCATTAACCTATATGACCTTGTGTGGATTAGGAAAAGGACATTACTTCTCAGGATACTTTACTGCCATCTGCTGGAAAATTGTTATAACACCATATAAATCTCTGATGACTATGGGATGAATGGTGCCCCCTGTAGTTGTGCAATGTATGTGTAGCACAGCTATAAAGAGTGTTCCCAAGAAGAAAAATCTCAACACCCTTTGCTTCTATGAATCCTTTTCAATGACTCCTTTTCTGGCAGGTTTCTTTTCTCATAGATAGATTATGTGCGATAAGGTTTTTATCTTTTTGTAAATCCTGCAAAAATGTATCTAGCACCTATCCTCCCAATTTGAGAGTATTTATTGTCCTTTATCTTCAACTTTGTAGCCTTAGATGAAATTATGAGAAAACAGAAAAGTCTTATTTTACTTCTTGTTATTGCCTTTTGTTAGCCAACTGTTAGGCAGCATGCAAAGGTAACATAAGAATCCAGAGGATAACAGCTTTCAAAGTGAAGTACAAAATATGTATAATAAACTCCCTCCCCCAAAAGTTAGCAGTAACTAAATATACTCTGGATTAGAATGTGTCAATGAATTTAAATGTCCCAGTTTATGTTTTAGAGCCAAGTACATAATAAATGGGTAAATGAATGAATGAATGAATACCAAATAGAAACTGAGACTCTGAATCATGTGTTTTAATCTATCAGGTTCTTTCTTTATTTCTTTTTAAATAATGACTGTTTCTTGATTTTGTTTTTTAATTAAACATTTTTTAAAGTTTATTATTTTATTTTATTAAAAAATTTTATGTCTTTATTTTATTTTGAGAGAGACAGACAGAGAGTGAGCAGGGGAAGGACAGAGAGAGGGAGACACAGAATCCAAAGCAGACTCCAGGCTCTGAGCTGTCAGCACAGAGCCCAATGCAGGGCTCCAACCCACGGACTGTGACATCATGACCTGAGCTGAAGCTGGGCGCTTAACCAACTGAGCCACCCAGGCTCAGTTGTCATCAGGTTATTTCTGTGAGAATCTGTCCTATATCAATTGTTTTAGTTTCCTGCACCTTCAAAAAATTGCCACAAACTGGGTGGTTTAAAACAACAGAAATTTACCTCTCACAGTCTTGGGGCCAGAAGTCCAAAATCAAAGTTTTGGGAGGGTTGATTCCTCCTGGAGGTTCTGAGAGAGAATTCAATCCAAGTTTCACTCTTTTCTGGTGGCAGCTAGCAATCCTTGGTGTCCCTTGGCTTGTAGCTACATAACTCCAATCTCTGCTTCTATCTTCCCATGGCTGTCTCACTTGTGTCTTTAATCTTCTTCTCTTTTCTCTGAAAAGGACACAGCCATGGGATTTAGGGATCATCCTAAATCTAAAATGATCTTGCCCCAAGATTCTTAACTTAATTACATCTGCAAAGACCCTATTTCAAATAAGGTTGCATTCATAGGTACCAAGGAATAGGATTTGGATGTATCATTTGGGGGTGGATGACCCAGCCCACTAACCACTGAAAACCTCTCATGCAATAGAAGTGAATTATTTTTTCCATAGCTGCTTTCCAGCAGACAGTAGGATTCCATTTGGCCAGTGAAAGTATGGCTTTGATTTCCCACCAGTGTCACTACCAGTCATGAGGAACACACCCATCACTGCACCCACACCAATGACATCATAGGTGTCTGGACCTTGCACGATAACAAGTTAGGGAAAATCACAAATAGAAAATCATCTTATCCCTAATATTCTGAGGGATACAGTCATCAAATTAATTGAGATGTAAAAAAATTTGTTAGTCTCTTTGAAAATATGGAGAAACAAGAGACATTTGAGAAGGTTCCTTCCTTGTTAGCTCAATGGTTTCCCAATACTAAAAATTTTTTATAGCGTTCCAATTTCTCGAAAGCCTCAACTACAAAAATGAAGTGAGAAAAATCTTGTTCTTTATCAAATATGTGTAATGATAGCTTCTGAACTAGAATGAACCCACTAAAAAAAATATATATATATTTCAGATGTAGTATGTTTTGGTGAGCAGGGAGACCTTGTTTCTTCTCACTGAACTGCAACTGAAAGTGCTTGGCCACCATGCAGCTCATCTGAGGATCTGTCTGGGCACCAGCTTCTTACCATGTGCATTCCAATCTGAACGGAGGGTTCTCACAGTACAATAGGATTCCTCCATGAACAATATTCATTGTTTCTTGCCTATTCTTTTTTTCCTGCTGGGTTAAATCTTTCTTTCTGAAGAATATACTTGGTGTTTAAATGAAAAGTTTACCAAGTATACACACATATATAGGGAATTCTCATAAAGCCATCACAAAGATTCTATTCTAGACTTAACAGTATTTTGTCAACAGTAGGATGTAACGATGTAACAAATTTTTTGGCTGAAATGTTTTATTTTATTAAAATTTTTAAAATGTTTTTGTTTTTTCGAGAGAGAGAGCGAGCGCATGAGCGGGGGAGGGGTAGAGAGACAAGGAGACAGAATCTGAAGCAGGCTCTAGGCTCTGACCTGTCAGCACAGAGCCTGATGTGGAGCTCAAACCATGAACTGTGACATCATGACCTGAGCCAAAGTTGGACGCTTAACCCACTGAGAAACCAGCGCCCTTAGGCTGATATATTTTGATGAAGATCCTAGACATCATACCATTTTATCCCTGTATACATTGGTGTGCATCTCTGAAAATTATAGATATATACCATATACAATACCAATATCATACTCAACACTAATTGTTCAGTATCATCTAATACCCAATCTGTGTTCAAATTTCCCTGATGATTCAAAAATGTCTTTTTGTGGTTTGGGTTTCTTTAAATCAGGACCCAAATAAGACCCACACACAAAATGATATTGTTGTGTCTTTTCAATCTCTTCTAGCACAGGGTTTTTCAGCAGTGGCGCTATTGACATTTGGGAACAGATAGTTCTTACATGTGTGGGCTGTCCTGCACATTGTAGGATGTTTAGCAGCATCCTTGGTCTCTACTCCCCAGATTCCAGTAACAATTGTCACATTCAGATAATCAAAAATGTCTCCAGACATTGTTAAGTGTCCCCCTGAAAACAAAATCATCTCTGTGAGAATACTGATCTAGTATAGTCCTCTCTTTTTTTAAATGTGACTTTGAGTTAAGGAATAAATTAGTTGAGTTGTCTTGTGATGTCCCACATTCTGAATTTGTCTGCTTCTTTATGGGATCATCTAACTTATTCCTCTACCCCATTTTCCTGTCACTGGAAATCAGCTTAAGAGAGGCAAAGTTAGGGTCTCAGGTTCGATATTTCTGATGAAAATACTTCAGAGTTGGTGCCATATTGTGTCAAATTAGGAAACAAGCATGTCTGATTGTGTCATTACTCATGATGCTAATCAGTAGGTTCAGATGGTGACAGTCTGAGCCCTTCTTGCAACATTATCCAACAACCTTTTATTTAGTGGTTTCATTAATTGATGAGCTTTACCCGTATCAACTATTTCATTAGGCTGAATATTAGAGATTTACTAATTCTATCTGTGCTTTTTAATTAAAAAACTTTTTAAAAAGCTTTTATTTAAAATCCAGTTAGTTAACATACAGTGTAATACTGGTTTCAGATGTACAACATAGTGATTCAACGCTTCCATATAATACCTTGTGCTCATCACAACAAGTGCACTCCTTAGTCCCCATCCTACATTTAACCCGTCTCCCATTCATCTCCCTTCTGGTAACCCTCAGATTTTCCTCTATAGTTAAGAGTCTATTTCTTGGTTTGCCTCTCTCTCTCTCTCTCTTTTTTTCTCCATTGCTCATTTGTTTTGTTTCTTAAATTCCACATATGAGTACAATCATACAGTATTTGTCTTTTTCTGACTTACTTCACTTAGTATAATAATCTCTAGCTCCATCTATATCATTGCAAATAGCAAGATTTCCTTCTTTTTTATGGCTGAGTAATATTCCATTGTGTATATATGTGTGTGTGTATATGTATATCATAAAATCACACATCTTTTTTATCCATTCATCAGCCAATGGACACTTGGGCTGGTAGATAATGCTGCTATAAACATTGGAGTGCATATATCCCTTTGAATTAGTATTTTTTGGGGGCACTTGGGTGCCTCAGTTAAGTGTCCAACTTCAGCTCAGGTCATGATCCCATGGTTATGAGTTTGAACCCTGCATTATTGGGCTCTGTACTGTCAACTTGGAGCCTGGAGCCTGCTTCAGATTCTGTATCTCTCTCTCTCTGCCCCTCCCCTGCTTGCACTCTGTCTCTCTCTCTCCCTCTCTCAAAAACAAACAAACATAAGTTTGTATTTTTGCATTCTTTGAGTGAATACCTAGTAGTGCAGTTGCTGGGTCATTCAATATTTCTATTTTTAACTTTTTGAGGAACTTCCATACTGTTTTCCAGAGTGGCTGCACCAATTTGCATTCCCACCAATAGTGCAAGAGGGTACCCCTTTTCTCCACATCCTCACCAACACCTGTTATTTCTTATGTTTTTGGTTTCAGCCATTCTGACTGGTGTGAGGAGATATTATAAGTTTTTTTTTAAGTTTTAATTTAAGTTCCATTATAGTTAACACACAATGTTCTATTAATTTAAGGTGTACACTATAGTGATTCAATAATTCTATATATCACTCAGTGCTCATCATAATAAGTGTACTTTAATCCCCTTCACCTGTTTCACCCAACTCTCCACCTACCTTCCCTCTGATAACCATCAGGTGGTTCTACATAGTTAAGAGTATGTTTTTGATTTGTCCCTTTTTTTCTCTTTATTCATTTGTTTTGTGTTCATTTGTTTTGTTTCTTAAATTTCACATATGAGTGAGATCATATGGTACTTGTCTTTCTCTGACTGACTTATCTCACTTAGCATAATACCCTCTACATCCACCCTTGTTGTGACAAATGGCAAGATTTCATTCTTTTTTATGTCTGAGCAATTTTCCATGATATATGTATACCACATCTTTATACATTCATCTGTTGATGGAAATTGGGTTGCTTCCATAATCTGGCTATTGTAAATAATGCTGCAATAAACATAAGGGTGCATATGACTTTTTGAATTAGTGTTTTCATATTCCTTTTTTTTCAGGAAACTTATTTATTTATTAAAATTTTAATTTTCATATAATTAACATGCACCATTATATTAGTGTGTAAAATATAGTGATTCAACATTATATTCTACATCATTCAGTACTCATCAAGATAAGTGCACTCTTAATGCCCTTCACCTACTTCACCCACCCTTCCATCCACCTCCCCTCTGGAAACCACCAGTTTGTTCTCTATAGATAAGAGCCTGTTTTTGGTTTATCTCTCTTTTTTTCTTTGTTTTTTTCTTAAATTCCACATATTTGTGAAATTATACATTATTAGTAATTTCCATTGTGTTAAAGAATACCACATATTCTTTAAAATTTTTTTTTAATGTTTGTTTATTTTTTGAGAGAAAGAGGGACAGATAGAGCAAGAGTGGGGGAGGCGCAGAGAGAGTGGGAGACAGATTCAGAAGTGAGATCATGACCTAAGCCAAAGTCAGATGCTTAATCCACTTAGCCACCCAGGTGCCCCTATACCACATCTTCTTTATTCATTCCTCTACTGATGGACACTTGGGCTGTTTCCATAATTTAGCTATTTTAAATGATGCTGCAATAAATATAGGGGTGCATACATATTTTTAAATCAATTTTTTCATTAGGTAAATACCTGGTAGTAGAATTACTGGATTATATGGTAAGGTCTGTTCTTAATTTTTTGAGGAGCCTCTGTACTATTTTCCTCAGTGTCTGCACCAGTTTGCATTTCCCCCAACAGTGCACAAAGGTTCATTTTTCTCCACAGTCTCACCAACACAAACACTGTGGATTTGATTTTAGCCATTCTGACAAGTGCTAATTTTTTTCATGTTTATTTATTTTTGAAGGAGAGAGATACAGAGCAAGAGCAGAGAGTGGCAGAGAGAGAGAGAGAAGGAGACAGAACCTAGAGCAGCTACAGGCTCCAAGCTGTCAGCATAGAGCCCGACACAGGGCTCAAACTCACAAGCTGGAGATCATGACCTGAGTTGAAGTCCACCGCTTACCCCACTGAGCCACCCAGGCTCCCCTCATTGTGATGTTGAGCAACTTTTCATGTGTCCGTAGGACATTTGTATGTCTTCTTTGGAACGAATATCTCTTCATGTCTTCTGCCCATTTTGAAATTGGATTATTTGTTATTTGGTATTAAGTTTTATAAGTTCTTTATATATCTTGGATACACACCCTTTATTCAATATATAATTTGCAAATATCATCTCCCATTCAGTAGGCTGTCTTTTAGTTTGGTTGGTTATTTACTTCACTGTGCAGAGCTTTTTATTTTGATGGTGTCCCAATATTTTATTTTTGCCTTTTCCCCCTTGCCTTAGGAAACATATCTAGAAAAATGTTGCTATGGCCAATATCTGAGCTATTACTACCTATGATCTCTTCTAGGATTTTTATGATTTCAGGTCTCACATTTAGGTCTTTAACCATTTAGAGTTTATTTTTTGCATATGGTATGAGGAAGTGGGTCTAGTTTCATCGTTATGCATGTTGCTGTCCAGTTTTCCCAACACCATTTGTTGAAGAGACCGTCTTTTTTCCCATTGCATATCTTGTTTCCTTTGTTGAAGATTAATTTACCATATAATTGTGGGTTTATTTCTTGGCTTTTTATTCTGTTCCATTGACCAATGTGTTTATTTTTGTGCCAGTATCATACTGTTTTGATTATTGGGGTTTTGTGGTATTTCTTGAAATCTGGAATTGTGATATCTCCAGTTTTATTCTTCTTTTTTAAGATTTCTTTGGCTATTAATGTCTTTTGTGATTCCATGCAATTTTTAGGATCATTTGTTCCAGTTCTATGAGAAATACTATTAGTATTTTGATAGGGATTGCATTAAATCTGTAGATTGCTTAGGGTAGGACATTTTAACAATATTTGTTCTTCTGATCCATGAGCAAGAAATATCTTTCTATTTGTGTCGTCTTCAATTCCTTTCATTAAAGCTTTATAGTTTTCAGAGTACAAGTCTTTTATCTCCTTGGTAAAGTTTATTTCATTAATTTTGGTATGATTATAAATGGTATTGTTAATTTCTCTTTCTGCTAATTCATTATTAGTGTATGGAAATGAAATGGATTCTGTATATTGATTTTGTATCCTGTGACCTTACTGAATTAATAGAAAAATTTTAAAGCATTTTCAACTTACCATGTAACGTACAGAGAGTTCCATGTAAGCTCTGTCCCCACACCCACAATTTCCTCTACTATTGACATCCCACACCATAGTGGTGTATTTTGTTACAATCTATAAATCCCTTTGTCACCCAAAGACCATAGTTTACATTAAGTTTAACTCTTGGTGTTGTACATTCTTTTGTTTTTTAATTTTTTAAATGTTTTTTTTAAATTTGTTTTTGAGAGACAGAGAGAGACAGTGCAAGCAGGGGAGGGTCAGAGAGAGAGAGAGACACAGAATCTGAAGCTGGCTCCAGGCTCCGAGCTAGCTATCATCACAGAGCCTGACAGGGGGCTTGAACCCACAAACCGTGAGCTCATGACCTGAGCCGAAGCCAGATGCTTAACCGACTGAGCCACCCAGGCGCCCTGGTGTTGAACATTCTATGAGCTTTGGCAAATGTAAAATGACAAGTATTCACCATTGCTACCTTAAACTGAAAAGTTTCACTGTCCTAAAAATCTTGTGCTATGCCATTCATCTCTCCCTCTTCCCTAACCCCTACAACCATTGATCTTTTTACCGTCTCTGTAGTTTTCCCTTTTTAGAATGTTATATAGCTGGATTATATTTATGCAGATTGGTTTCCTTCATTTTGTAATATCACTTAAGGTTATCCATGTCTTTTTGTGGCTTGGTAGCTCATTTCTTGTTAAAATGAAAAACATTTCATTGCATGATTGTATCACAGTATATTTATCCCTCACCTACTGAGGGACATCTTGGTTGCTTCCAAATTTTGGCAGTTATGAATAAAGCTGCTATAAACATTTGAGTTAGGTTCCTGTGTGGAGAAGTTTTCAATTCCTTTGGGTAGATACTAAGAAGTGCGATTGCTGGATCTTATGGTAAGAGTATATTTAGTTTTGTAAGAAACTGCCAAATTGTATTTTAAAATGACTATACCATTTTCCATCCCCATCAGCAATGACTAAGAAAAAGTTCCTGTTGCTCCATATCCTTGCTGGTATTTGGTGTCTGTGTTTTGGATTTTGCCCATTCTAATAAGTATGCAGTACTATCTCATTGTTGTTTTAATTTGAAATTCCTTACTGACATATTGTTTAGCATGTTTTCATATGTTTACTTCTTGTCTGTATGTATTCTTTTGTGAGGTTCTGTTCAGTTTTTTTGTCCATTTTTTATTCATATTATTCATTTTCTTACTGTTGCGTTTTAAGTGTTCTTTGCATCTTTTTGGGTAAATTCCTTTATCAGATGTGTCTTTTGCAAATATCTTCTTCTAGCCTGTGGCTTATTTTCTCATACTGTTGTCATTGTCTTTTTTTTTTTAACTGAATGCCAGCCTTTGCAATGTTTATATTTTTCCAGCTTTATTAAGATATAATTGATATATAACATCATGTAAGCATAAGGGGTACAACATGATGTTTGATAAGTATATATATTGTGAAATGATTAAAATAAAGGTAGGGAACACATCCATCAACTCACATAAACACATTTTTTTGGGTGCTGAAAACATTTAAGATCTATTATTCTCTTTGCAACTTTCAAGTATATTATATAGTATTGTTAACTAGAGTTACTATGCTATTAGATTTCCCAAAACTTATTCATCTTATAACTGGAAGTTTGTACTCTTTGACCAATATCTCCTCATTTCTTCCATTCCCTACCCTCTGTCAACCACCATTCTATCCTCTGTTTCAATGAGTTTGGCATTTTTAAAAAAGATTCCACATATTAGTGAGGTCACACCTAGTATTTGTCTTTCCCTGTCTGGTTTATTTCACTTAGCTTAAGGCCTTCAAGGTCCCTTGATGTTGTTTCAAATGACAAGATTTTCTTTTTTTTTTTTATGGTTGAATAATATTCATGTGTGTGTGTGTTTGTGTGTGTGTGTAATATTTTCTTTATAAATTTTTTTAATCCATTCATCTTTTGACGAACACTTAGGTTGTTTCCATATCTTGGCTATTGCGAATAATGCTGCAATAAACATGGAGGTACAGCTTTCTCCTAAGATAGTGATATTGGCCTTCACAGAGCATGACTTTTTCAATTTAATGAAGCACAGTTTGTCAATTGTTTCTTTCCTGGATCATGCTTTGTGTGTTGTACCTAAAATGTCATTGTCATAGTGCTCTGCCTATTTGTCCCCCCATCAATCTCTCTTTATGTGTGTTTTTCTACTTAGGTTTCTTATAACTGGCAGGTAATATGAACTTAGACTTTATATCCATGAGTGGCACAGGTCTGGGTTCTGATTTCCTTTGGTTCATGGCCTAGCTGACAGCAGGACTCCTTGCTACTTCTGACAGAGTCCACAGTACCTACTCTTCTACTTCAAGGGCAGTCCTTTGTGGCTCCTGGCACTGTGTACAGACTTTGGTTTCAGCTCCCTGTCATTTTTTCATATCATCAATTTACTTTTAAAATCTGTATTTATTTGATCAGTTTTTAAAAATGTGTATTCTTTTTCTTTGAGAGAGAGAGAGAGAGAGGCAGAGCCCAACCAAGGGAGGGGCAGAGAGAGAGAGAGAGAGAGAGAGAGAGAGAGAGAGGCAGAAACAGAAACTGAAGCAGGCTCCAGGCTCTGAGCTGTCAGTACAGAGCCCTGCACTGGCTTGAACTCAGGAACTGCAAGATCATGACCTGAACTTAAGTCGGATGCTTAACCAACTGAGCCACCCAGATGCCCCTAAAGTCTGTATTTATTTTAACATAATTTTATTAAAAAATGTAAATATACATACTATAAAAATTTACCATCTTAACTATTTTCAAGTATACAGTTCAGTAGCATTACATATGTTCACATTTTTATGCTCCTGTCACCACTATTCATCTCCAAAACTTTCATCTTCCCAAAGTGAAATTCCATCCCCATTCTACAATAGCTTCCCATTGCTCCCTCTCTCATAGCCCTTGGAAACTACCATTTTACTGTTTAGCTCTAGGAATTTGATTATTTAAAGTACTTCATATAAGTGGAATCACAGAGTATTGTCTTTTGTGACTGGCTTATTTCACTTAGCATAATGTCTTCAAGGTTTGTCCATGTTGTCAGATGTCAGAATTCTCTACCTTTTTAAGGATGAATAATATTGTATTGTATGTATATATCACATTTTGTTTATTCATTCATCTCTCAATGGACACTTGGGTTGCTTACTCCTCGGCTATTGAGAATAATGCTACTACCGAGTAAGCATGTACAATCAGCCTCCTGTCTTTTGTGGACTTCAGACTTAGTGTCCCTTCCTCATATGTGCATTTAAACTCTATCCCTTACCCCCTAAGACCAGGTTCCAAATTCAAAACCCTTCTGAGTGGTATAGCTTCTGCTCCCACTTATCAGGGCCCCTATCTAAACTTGTGAACCATGCATGCCCTATACAAGGGCACTCAGGCAAGGTAGTGTGTGGGGATGAAATCAAGCTTGAGTGCCATTCATTAAGTTCTGAACCCATAAGGGTGAATCTACTCAGAGGGTACTCTGTTTTCTGATTTATGCAAAGGCACCTAACAAACTGGCTGCCTTACTGCTGTCTTGTTTCTTGTTATGGCTTTTAGTTTCTGCTTCCATTCTGGCATCCAGAGACTTCCTTCTCTGGCTTTGAACTTGTCTATGTAGTTAATTTTTTGTTGCTGTTGTATGTGTTTTATCTCTATATGTTTGGAATAGAAAGAGAAGTGTTTTCATTGACTGAAATTTATGACCTTTATTGTTATTTTAAAACAATGCGCTTCTTTTGTATGCCTTTTATTCTTCCAAAATTCTTTTATAATAAAAGAAATAGGAAGAGTTAAATGATAAATCTATTAAAATTAAAAGCAAAAAGATAAGAGTCAAGTAATGAAGGGTAGCTATAATGCTGGGAGAACATTTGTGCTAAGGGGAGGTCCTGAGAATGAACCCTACCTGCCTATTTCAAAGAGCAAGGTAAATATCATGGACGATACTTAGAGCATATTATTTGGTAATTGATATGTACACAAAATATAACTTGGTATTCTTTAATTTTCCCAAACAAACAAAAATATAAACTTCTCTTAGCCCCATAACATAGAGGGGTACTCGTTTTTCTGATATTTGAGTATTTATGTGTACAATACTGACTCTAAGTTTGCTTTCCCATTCCAAGAACCAGAACATTCCTCATATATACAAAAGTTCTCTTCCTGCCTTCCTTTGTTATAATACTTGGCAGGTAGCTAAGAGAGATGTTTTCTGCTCAGTCTCATTGGCTCTATTGGAAGTGAAAGATGAAGCATTTTGCTTTCAAGGCAAAAGATTTTAGTTCTCACTCTGTGCTTTCCCTTACACAATGACCTAGTAAAGTGGAGTCATGAATTTTGCTTATCTTGTTTGGATAGATGTGAAGGTAGAAGCCACAGCTTTAGGATTCTAAGCCTACAGTGAGGTCAGATCTCAGAAGTCATCAAGTAAGTCCTAGATTTGAGGCCAATGAGGTAGCCTAGAATTTTTTTGTTTTCTCTTTTTGTTGACCACAGAGCATAAGCAGAGAGCCTATGGTCATGAAACTACCTAGAGGCCTGGTGGCTGGGAAAGAAAAGAGAGCCTCTTTTCACTGGCACCTTGCTCAGCCTGTACATAAGGCATCTACATTCAAATTTGCATAAAGTGGCTGATTTCAGAGCAGCCAAAGTAGGAGTGAACTTAACCTGGTGAATCTCAAAACAACATTATATGGGAAACTGATATTTATGCTTACTAATGCAGTAACAAAGATTAGATTTGCCTGAGATGAGAAGGATGTGATCAGAAAGAGAAGGACCAATTGAGAAAAAAAAATGGGATGAGTCATGGGGTACTTTTGCAATGTGAAACAGAAAAAGTTTACCTCTGTGGTTTTATTCCCTGGGGAGTTTGGAGGTGCAGGATATAATTCTCCCAACCTTAACCCAGTTGTTACCTCTAATATTAGTTTCTGAAATAGTCTTGTGGGGGTGGGAGACCAAGACATAATATGGTTTGCTACTGTCTTTATCCAGGCTCGGAAAAATAATCTTTTATACTACGTGTCAGAAGAGATTGAAGATTGCATAGTGATGTTTCCATGCAATGGAACCTTGGTGTGCAAATAGGCTTGTTTAATTACAGGGTAGCTTCCTTTAATTACAAGGTAGCCTAGGTATTAGCAGTTTTCCTGCTCAAGAAACTCCACTAGAAAGAGTCTAGCCCCTAATAGGATTGCTGCTCATTCTAGGCCACCCTATTCCCTCAGTGAATCCCAGCTTATGCCTTAGTGGTGATTCCTCCTCCAATTCCTTCATTCTTCCAATTCCCATACCTGGTGTCCATCTAAAAGTCCTACTTCTAAGTTATTGCACACTGCCACTTGATTCCTTGGATAAGGAAAGCATGCAGATGGGAATGTGTGTTCCTCCACGTTCATCTCCCATATTCTCTCTATCACATGGACAGAATGTAAGAGCACTTATCTTTTTAAGATCACATTTTAAGCAAATCCCTTTTCTCTACTTTATTTGCCATAGAATAATTTTACCTGCAGTACAAATTTAACAGTGACTTGTACTTTCTTTCCAATAATTGGTTATAGGAATCAAATATTCTAACAAGTCTATTCTCAGAAATTTACATTGTGTCATAACTTGATCACAGTGCCTACCTGCAATGCAATCTGATACTCCTCTTCCTGAAAAGATTTTTATTCTTCTGCTTACTTTGCTTTTTTTCTGTACAAACTCCCTTTCATATACTTTCAGGTTTTGTTGGAATTATACTATCCCTTTCCCCTCCTTTCCCAACCAGGTTCAGAAGCTTGGGGGTGATATGAGTTCTGGGCTCCTCCTTTTCTGGTGGATCTTTCCTGTCTCCCTTACTCTTCCTTCTTCCCTCTCTTGCTCTCATCACTGACATCCCCAACTGCCTTTTCCTCTCTCTCTCCTCCTTTGCCCAGTCTCACAGCATCCTCAAAGAAATATGGTTAGCAGGAAGAAGGTCTTTGTACACTGGTATTAATTTCTTTCTTGGATGTATTTTTAGCTTTTGTGTAATCTCTGATATTTCTGCTCCAACAACATTCTATGGAGGGCAGCTGGGGGATTCTTGGGAAAGGAGAGGGAAGTTTGGACAAAAGCAAGGAGGGCAGGGAAGTATAGGGATCCAAGGAGACCCCAAACAAGATAACATAGGCCATTGGGAATAAACCCTAAAATAGACATACTTTCACAATGTTTTAGCATTTTAAAAGTGATTTTTGCATTTGTTACCTGATTTATCTGGGGGTATAGGTATGCTTCTTCACATTTTATGGGTGAGAAAATAGGGGCTATAAATTAAGAATAACATAAAGAATGATGAGGTAGTTTATAATAGCAGAGTTGGGATTTGAGACTTCTGACTTCAGCTCTATTTCTCCACCATTCCACAGTGCCAGAAAAGGTGAGGGGTTGAATTTAGGGAGAATTCAAGTCACTTGACAAAAACAAAAAAACCTGTGCTTTTCACAAATTAATACTGAAAAGTCAAGACTTAAGCTCTAGATTATCATGATTAACTTTCCTGTGGTAATAGGATCGCTTTAAAACTTAGGAATGTCTGTAACAGCAAGGAGTGAATTACTTTCCAAATTAGGAATATCCCTTAATAGTCAATAGAAGAATGAATAAAAACATGGAAGAATAAGTCTGCTTAAAGATATATATAAAATAAACTTTTAAAAATTCCTAAAGTGTTGACAGCATTAGACCTAATTTCTAAGTGGGCAGAAATCTCTTTCTAGAATAGCTTTGCTGCAGTCCCACGTGGAGGCAGAAAGATGAACATGAAGACAGTTTGAGATCCTCTCCAGCAAGGCAGGTGGGGTGAACATATCAGTGGGTCATTTTCACTTTTTGTGATCCTCAAATCCTCCAGATTCTATTATTCTCTGTCCTTTTGGTGCCTTTGTGAACTGCTCATTTCACTTTAAAACACCTCCAGAATTTCCAGGGCAAACATTCAAGAGCAAGGAGCTTCATGAATGTAAGTTCTCTAGAAAACAGACTGCTGTTTCACTGCATTTGGAAAGCAATCCTTTTAAGATTGTTTTCAGGTAAGTGAAAGACCAGCACAACAAATGGATAGAACTGCCTGTCATCTGACCTCCTGCAGCCATTCTGATGAGAAGTGTGTTCCTGTTAGGAATCTGAGCAGAGACTCTAGCCAGGAGAGCTCTGTTTTGCTAGAATCCTGCCCCAATTTAAGGGTCAGATTGCAGCTCTCCCAAAAAATTGCTTTGTAGTAGGTTGTATTATTTAGAAAATTCCAACAAAGCACCAGAATGTCTGAGATAAGTGAACTCTTTGTAAATTAAGGAGAAAAATAAAGGACATCAGAATAATCCTATCTCTAAACCAAATCTGGATAATGTAAAAGGAGTTCCAAATAACACCATTTAACTCCTTCTTTGCCAGGAGTACAAGAATTTGCACTCTTTCTCAGAAAAGCAAGTAGCACCTCCTCATGAACTTGCTATTTAAACTGTGGAAAGGAGAAGAACAAAAAGTGGGAATACAGAAGGTAACATGAGAAGATGGCAAGGAAATATCTTACTCGTAAATATCTGGGGGAAAAAATGATTTTATAAAGCCAAAATTTGCCTATGGAATGTCCTCAACCTGGGGCACCTGTGGGGCTCAGTTGATAGGGCTCCTGACTCTTGATTTCGGCTCAGGTCACCATCTCATGGTTTGTGTGTTTGAGCCATGAGTTGGGCCCTGTGCTGACAGTGCAGTGCCTGCTCCAAATTCTGTCTCCCTCTCTCTCTGCCCCTCCCTGGCTCTCTCTCTCTCTCAAAAATAAATAAGTAAACCTTAAAAAAAAACCGTCCAATGTCCTCAACCCCACTAGGACCCAGGATCTATTGGCCCTGACATATTTCTTCATCACCCCTTACCTCCACTGTGTCCTTAGTTCTCTCCTTGCTCAGTTTCCATTCATAGACCTTGCATAAATCCCTAGTGTCTTTACCCCCTATCCTTTTATATATTTATCTGGCAAAACCCTAACTATATTAGTATAGAATTAGTAGAACTAATTATAATTAGTTCTACTGACTTCACACCTCAGTAGGTGGACTCCACTGAAATTCAAAATCATGGACATGCTGTAGCCACCCCCCGCCGCCCCCCAATGTTTCTTGGCTGTTCCATTGCATTGCCTGCTCCCCTACACAGCTTGTTCACACCTGCTCCCCCATTTTGCTTTGCAGGTCATCTTGCTCACTATTGCTTTATATGAGTAATCAGAAGAAACTTCCATGTGCTCTCATTACCCAATTGCCCCATGACTCAGATTCCTTAAACCCTTGGAAGACAGCCCTCAGCAATGTCTTCATGCCCCCACCCTAGCTGTCATTTACTTAAAGGGCAGAATATATCCTGGAGGTTAAAACAATCAGGGAGCATCAAGATAGCACTATCCTGGGCATGCTCCCTGGCAGCAGTGTCCCTTTGTCTTGTGTTGCTGCATCTCTTTCATTTGAAGCTTCAATTAGTGAATGCAAGCCTATCTAAACTGGGGACCAAACATTTGTCCCCTGCCTACATTTCTGCTGAACTACATGCAGGCCACAAATCTCCCTGGGCCAGCTCTGGGAGCTTGTGAGGTATATAGTCTGCTTTTGGTCTCACAGTTGTGAATTCTGTCCAGCTGCCACCCAGAGCCCTGCCCAAGGTTTGCAGGTACCTGTCCCAGGGGTAGGGTTTGACCATACAGGCCAGCACCTGTGCAGGGCTGCCCACTGAGTGCTGCTCTGCTTCCTGCCACCTCCCCTGATGACTGCCAGAAGAAGAGACCATAATAGGACTTAGGAAAACAATACTGAGCATACTCAAAATAGCTACCATTTAACAAGTACCTTAGGTGCCAAAAGGCTTACATCCATTAGCTAGTTAATTTCCACAGCCGTATTCCAAAGTAAGTTTCACTGTCTTCACTTTCTAGATGTGAACACCCTTGACATCTCCAGAGCTTCTTCAGGTTTGTGAATAGCATCCTTTCTGGCAAGAATACATATTTCCCCAGGCACAAGCAACAGGGCTGCCCCAAGCCACTGAGATTTGTATGGAAAGAAAGGAGGCACTCTCTCCACCTCACAAGTGACAAAGCAGGCAGAGATAAGCACAGGCTTAGAAGCTAACAGTTGTCTTCCCAATAAGAATACCTAGCTAAATTCTCCTCTAAGAACATTTGTGTTTAGATTTCCTCAAAGTGCTCTCCACCATCCAGGGAGGCTATGAATTTACTTTTTGTAAAGGGAGCAGTTAGGTCATCTCACCAGAACAAAGGTGACAACAATGAGTAGTCAAGTTTTACCACTTTCTAGACTGAAAAACTCTCTAGCTTTGAAATAACAGCTTTTCTAGATTCTTCAGTTGCCCATCAACCCTCCCCCCATCTTTCTGTTGTTGCTGTTGTTTTATTTTTGTTTTTAAAAAATATTTTTAATGTTTATTTTTGAGAGAGAATGTGCAAGGTGGGGGAGGGGCAGAGAGGGAGGGAGACAGAGGATCACAAGCTGGCTCTGCACTGACAGGAGAGACCCCAGTGCAGGGCTTGAGCTCACAAACTGTGAGATCATGACCCAAGCTGAAGTTGGTTGCTTAACTGACTGAGACAGCCAGCTGCACCTCCCCCACCTCCAGCCACTCCAATCTTTTAAAAATCTTGTAAGTTCTGGACATACCGTTGAAACAACCACATTTAAAAGATTAGAAAACAGATTTGGAGAGGCTTAATATCTTGCTCAAAATCAACCAGGACCTGGGCCCAGATCTTGAGATACAAATTCTACACATCCTCCATCATAGAACACTGTAACATTAAGCTTCTGTAAACTCACAAAGGCTCTGAGAGACATTCCTTAATAAGGCCCCAAGGTTGGACGTGCCTGTATTTATTTTTTCTGTGGAAAAGAAACTAGCTCCATGCAACTGTAGCTAGAAAAATAAATATGGATCTAGTCTGTTTCTATAATTCTAGATCTTAGGAGCTTAGAGTCATAAACAAGTTTTAGACATTATTTAGTCCAATTTCATCATCAATTTTAAGTATAAAGGAAAACCTGGGATAGCCTTATTTAAAACAAAAATGTGCCTTTAGATGTAATGCTATTTTCACAGACACGTTATTGATAAATAAACCTATTGAGACAAAAATAATATTAGAGGCTACAACTGGTCCTCTTTATGTTAAAATTATGGGTTTGAAATGTGTATTAGGATGGAAGTGAGGACGGGACAGCTATTTTATGAAGACTATGAAAGTACAATGAAAGTTTTGGCTTTCATACAACATTTGAGTTTGTTTTGTAGATTCTTCCTCATAATTAGATTTAGAGTTTAGATGATCTCATGTGACTCTCTTAGAAAAACAGAAGTTTTAGCCAAGCACTGACATGCAAAATAAAAACAAAAATCTTTTCCCTTCAGGGTCTAGCCTAGCTATAGTTTTAGCTGAAAGTCAGGCAGGCAGTGCATCTACACATACACAGTAATTAAATCTAGCTTCTAACAACTTGAAGTTAAATTTTAATGACCTTTATAGCTGGCTAATAAACGGTATGTAAATGAGTCATGGATGGAGACCTTTATATAAAATGCCACAAAAGAGCACTGACTGATACACTGCAAAGAAAAGAGGCCTTGGAAATCTGTGTTATAGGTCTAACTCTGCCACCATAGATCCTTAGCCAAATTATTTAGCTTCTCTGAGCCTCAGCTTCCTCCTTGGTACAATATGATGGCTGCATTCAGTCATGGTAACTAATGCGTGTAGAATGCTTAAGTCCCCAGAGCTCTTTTCCATGCATAGTCTGACCTAATTCTTACAATTCCACGAAGAGAAGGACAGGTATTATTACCTACATTAAACAAGTGTAAAAACTGAAGCTCATGAAAGCTAAAATATACGACCAAAGTCACACAACTTGTAAATGGTGGAGCTAGGATTCAGATGTTGTCTTTTAGACACAGTTCTGTGTAGGTAGACACCATGCCTATCACCTCTAAAAGTCCGATATAATAAAGCAGTGTTTAGCCATTACTCAATTACAACCAGACTTTTAAAGTACCTTAAACACTATGCAACAGGTACAACACGTTCTCTAGCCTGCAGGACTTAATGCTCTTATGATTCCTCTGTAGGAGGATCCAATTAAGTGCTAAGTTAATAGCCAACTTTATAGCCAAGCTAATAGAAAAGCCACATTACACTGGCTGTATCTTGCCAGACCAGCCACTTTGAAGACTTCATGCTGATTTATGTCCCTTGATATTTGTTGGAATCTCAAGGCTACTGTAAAAAAAAGACATTCTCCCATTGCCGTTACTAACATGTGCTAAGTCATGATAGTAGCCGGAATATGTGCGAGTAAACAATGTAGAGTATTCAATTACTTTAAGAAATGATGCTAGCTATGTGTCTCCAAGCTCTTTCCTCAGGTATTTGACCCCAGGCATTTGGTAAATCCTAAGAAGCCATTATTTCAGCAGGTGTTGGTTTCTACTTGAAGACAAGCCAAATATTACATTTGCATGGTATACATTTGTGTTTTTCAAAGGACTTTCACTTTGGGTATTTCATTTTATTCTTAAACAACATTACTGTAGGTTGAGGTTGTTCTCTGTGGTCTCCAAAACAGCTATTTATTTATTTAGTCTCTAGGGTTTTTTTTTTTTTTTTTTGGTCTGCTTTTAACCCATTGGGGCATTACTAATGTTAAAGAACGCATACAATAATATAATAGAGCACTATGTTTCAAAAGTTGTAAGTCAATCTAAAAAATATCACCTAGGTTCAGTTACGAAATTGGCAAATTTTAAAGGATAACAAAAAATTGTTAGGAATTGGCAAAAATACCTTTGTAGCAGATATGCCAAAAACACTTAAGAATTCAGAAGGAAGCCAGAATAAATTAATACTATTTTTGAAACATAAAATAGGAAATAAATGAACTCAACTTTGCCAAAACTTATGGATGTTCAATGGAAGAGAAGCAAATGTGGAGTAAGGTTAACAGGTGTCATGATTCAATCAATGGACATTATAATAAACTTTTAAAGGTTATTTGAAGGTGTTGGTTTTCCTTTTTATAAAGAAGAAACATGCTAGGATGTACTTTGGAAAGAATTCCTGGAGACACACTCATCCCATTATTAGCAGCAATAGGCAAGGAGAGACTATTTATTTGTATGGATTTTGATCTGATCTGACATAGAAGGTTCCAAATGTTCTTAAAATACATGAAGGAGTGTTCTCTTTCATTAGGCAGAAAGCTCAGTCTCCTTTAAAAATTTCAGCTGGAGGGGCACCTGGTGGGCTCAGTTGGCAGAATGTGCAACTCTTGATCTTGGGTTTGTGAGTTTGAGCCCCACATTGGGTATTGAGATTACTTAAAAATAAAATCTTAAAAAAAATTCCAGTTGGAGAGCTTTTGATTCATCTGAAAACTTACTATCACTTGAGACATTTTAAGTCAGTGTGTTTCAACCATAGGCCCATCAAAATTCGGCTTTGTGTCTTTCTTATAAATTCTAATGGACGAGAGAGAAGAAGGAGAGGAGAGGAGAAGAGAGAATGAGATCCATAAGTCACAAGATGGAGGTTAAGGTATTATGGTCAGATTTTAACTTATCCAGGGACAGAGTGAGCAGTGCTTTAAGTCTAATGTCATTCATAGTGTATATCAGAAAATTCAGGGCCTCCTAACCTTTCTGGAAAGGCTCCAGGAAAAAAGCCTAAATCAGTTTACTGACACTTTGGGACTATCCTGACGCTGGGGCTGCAGTAGTTTTCTTCATGTTCCCTCTGGGTGCAGTTAAGGAGCCACCTAGTGACTGGGCTGGGAACTGCAGCTACCCTTAGTGCCCTCCCCCCACCTCGCTCTACCGCCCCCACCCCCACTCCCGGAAGCTTGTCACTTCACATATAGAATGAAAGAAATTAGGTTGGCAAACTTCTCCCTAATAGAAATCGCCTTAACAATTCACTTTGCAAGTCTGTCTCCTTGTCCAGAATCATCTTTCATAGAGCCTTAAATTCTTACATTACCTAACAGGATTACCAAGGGGATGCACTGAAATTATATAAACTAAAACACATAAATGCAGGTTTAAAAGTTACTGTTATTGTTTGTGCTAGCCAAACCTTAGGAATAGGTCACAGAAAAGTTTTGTTAAGTGCAAGTCTGTTATAAAATCAGAGATGTCGAGGTAGACAAAATTTGGGAAATACATAATTTCAAACCCTTCATTTTAAGAATGAAGAAACTGAGGCTTAGAGATATAAAGAGAAGGGACTTCATGGGGCTGTTCGACTTTCATTCATTTGTTTATTAACAAATATTGTTCACTGAATTTCTTTTTTCTTTATTTTTTAAAAAATATGTATTGATTTTGAGAGAGAGAGAGAAAGACAGAGAGAGAGGGGGGAGAGAGAGAGAGAGAGAGAGAGAGAGAGATTGATTACAAGCAGAGGAAGGAAAGAGAGGAAGAGAGAGAATCCCAAGCAGGCTCTGTGCTGTCAGCACTGATCCTGATGTGGGGCTCAGTCTCATAAACTATTGAGTTCATGACCTGAGCTGAAACCAAGAGTCAGATGCTTAATCAACTGAGTCACTGGGCTCCCCATTCACTGAATTTCTACTAAGAACTAGGTGCTGAGGAAACCAAGAATGGTTAAGGAACAAGGAGTACTCTGTCCAGAGGAGAGCCGACTCAGAAGCAAGTAACAATGAGTGTGGGAGTGAAGTGGTGCAGCTGTGCAAAGAAGGACTTGCTTGGCTAGACTCACCACAGATACTGTGTACCCTATAAGACAACATGCTTTAAAAAGCACACAGAATAAGCAAATGTGGCATATCAATAATGCTGGGAGCCATTTCTGAAGTAAGGCAGGTTTGCAAGGCCTCCCACCATTAGATGGCGACTGGTGTCTACACCCACTCAACCCTCACTCAATTTCTGCTTGAGCACCAACCCCCAAGGCCTGACTGACTGATATCAGGAGTCACTTGCCTTCTTATGCTAAAAATATGTGAATTGTACCTTATGAAAAAACTTGTTACAGGAGTTTCTTCTTTTGTGATTATAGGAGCAAATATTACATTTCCTGAGAAACCTGTTTTTCTTCCCCTTGAAAAACAGGCTATTGACCCCTGCTCACAAAGAACTAACTTTTGCCTTTACTATGCTAAAAACATTGCCTTGTATTTAAATGCTAAAGATACCTTCCCCATGTGATAAGTATCTAGTCACCTACTTCAATCACTATTGGTAAAGATTATGCATGAGTTTTCTACCAATCTATGTTCTGGGAAACTTTTACATACCAAAGAATTTGCCATCAGAAATCATTATCTAAGGCAATTGCCACTTCTGTTTTGCATCCCATACATATTTTCAATAAATAAAGCTGACTCTCAGGTCAGTGCAGATATGCCTGCCTGGGGAGCAGAAAGAAGCCAAGGCTCTCTCACTCCCTTTTGCCAGCCAACACTGTCCATCCTTCAGGGAACCCTGGACCTGCTGGAGCTGGACTCTGGCACAATACAAAGGAATATTATTTAGTTTTAAAAAGGAAGGAAATTCTGACTCATGCTACAACACAAATAAAACTTGAGGATATTATGCTAAGTGAAATAAGCCAGTCACAGAGGGACAAATACTGTGTGATTCCACTAATATGAGCTATCTAGTCAGATTCACAGAGACAGTAAGTAGAATGGTAGTTTCCATGAGCTGAGGGAGGGTAGATGGGGGAGTCATTGTTTAATGGGGACTGAGTTTCAGTTCAGAAAGATGAGAAAGTTCTGGAGATGGAAGGTGCTAATGGTTGCACAACGTTGTGAATGTACTTAATATTGCTGAACTGTACACTTAAAACTGGTTAAGATGGCTAATTTTATGTTATATATATGTGTGTATATATATATATTAACACATTAAAACAATTACACAGAAAGCATCACCTCCCATAGTCAGAATAGCCAGTATCAAAAAGATAAAAGAGAAGTGCTGGCAAACTTCTGGAGCAAAGAGAACACTTGTGCTCTATTGGTGGGAATGTAAATTGGTGCAGCCATTGTGGAAAACAGTATGGCGGGTCATCAAAAAATTAAAAATAGAAATACCAAATGAGCTGGTAATTCAACAGTTGAGGATTTACCCAAAGAAAATGAAAACACTAATTTGAAAAGATATGTATACTCTATGTTTATAGCAGCATTATTTATAACAGCCAGGATATGGAAGCAGCCTAAGTGTCCATTGATACATGAGTGGATAAAGAAGTTGTGGTATACATATACAATGAAATATTACTCAGCCATAAAAATAACAAAACTTTGCCAGTCTCACTAATATGGATGGATCTATAGGGTATTATGCTAAATGAAATAAGTCACACAGAGAAAGACAGATACCATATAATTTCACTTATATATGGAATTGAAATAAGCAAACAAACAATAGAAGCTGACTCATAAATACAGAGTCTAAACTGGTGTTTCCTAGAGGGATGGACAAAATAGGTGAAGTGCAAATGTCCAGTTTTAAAATAAATAAATCATGAGGATTAAAAGTAGAGCAGAGGGCTTGACAATAAAATTGTAATAATTTTGTATTTTGACAGATGGTAACTCTACTTATCATGGTGAGCATTTGAATAATGTATGGAATTGTCAAATCACTAATGTTCTACATATGAAACTAATAAAACAGTGTAGGTCAATTATACTTCAGTAAAAAAAATAAAATGATAAAAATTTACATTGCACACAAAAAAGAGTACACAGAAAGCAATTAAGAATGAATCAATGATAGCTCCACATGATATGATGGGGAACTCATACAATGTTGAACAAAGGAAGCCAGACACAAAAGGATGCAGACTGTCTGCTTTCTATATCATGTATGTGTTAAAAGTCAGGGTGATGGTCCCCTCTGGGGGAGGCAGAGACAGGACAGCATGGGCCTCCAGGGATCTGGTAATGCTTCTGTTTCTCCATCCAGGATGGAACACTTACTTTGTAAAGATCAATTATACTGTATACATATAATTCGTACAGTTTTCTGTATATATATTTAAACTCAGCTTGTTGTTGCTGATTTGTGGGACGTAGACCATAGACCTGAAGAGGAAGCAGTAGAATAGTAAAGGGACTTAATTCATAGGAGGAAAGGTTGAATATTTTCAGGATGATCAGAGTAGTTTGGAATCTTCAAACATGTGGAAAAGTAGCATGTGGAAGAGGAAGCTTGTTTTGCTTGTTTTACCCAGAGGAATAGAACTTAAAGGTGATGGGTAGAAGGTAGAGGAAGACAGAATTTAGCTCATAAAGGATGCTTCAGTTGCAGGGTTAGAATGGGATCTCTCAGGAGATCACACAGTCAGATGGAATGAGCACTGACTCTGGGCCAACAGAAAGTGGCTTTATCACTTTCTTGGAACTAACTATGTCACTCTCTTGAGTCTCATTCCCACAGTTGTAAACTGGGGCTAGGGCTAAGTGCCTTGTTGGGTTACTTACAGGATTACTGACAATGTATACAGCATGCCTCACACAGGCCTTGGCCCATAAGAAGCACTCAATAAATGGGAAATTTTCACTATTTTTCTATTTTCAGTAGAAAATTAAATAGAAGGTAGATAATACTTCAGTATTGTGTTAGAATATGTATTGAAGTATTGATCCCTTTCAACCCCAAGAGTCTAGGACTCTTTATATCTTTCTTTGTAATTTTCTCAAGGTCACACAGCTAATAGGTTGCAAGACCTTCTGTCCCTGAGGTGTTTTTTTCTAGTGGGCTGCATTGGGCAAGAGAGTTACTAGTAGTAAGTTACTACTAGTAAGTAAGTAACCCTAGCAGGTCTACTTAGATATTTACATCAGCAATAGGCCCTGAGAGATAGGACCCTATTTCTTTAAGTTCTCAGTGTGCTCCGGGAAAGTTCAAAAAGGGGAAAACCTGGGAAGATTGTTCAAGTTGTGGGCTATAAATGGAACAGGTTACAGCTTGAAGATACCATGGATCACGAGATGGGGAGGTAGATGGAATTTTTAAAAAGTGGATTAAAGGGGCACCTGGGTGGCTGAGTCAGTTAAGCATCCAACTTTGGCTCAGGTCATGATCTCACAGTTCTTGAATTCAAGCCCTTTGTTGACCTCTATGTTGACAGCTCAGAGCTTGGAGCCTACTTCAGCTTCTGTGTCTCCCTCTCTCTTTGCCCCTTCCCCACTGATGCTCGTACTCTCTCTCAAAAATAAAAAACATTTAAAAAATGTTTTAAAAAGTAGATTAAAGAAAAAATTGAAGACAAGCTTAACCTGTCTCATCATTTTTCAGGGTCCAGTTCTTACTGGTGGTTAAATTAATAAATCATAAGGTGTAAATAACAGATGCCATTTTGAAAATCAGTTTCTTCTTTTGTAGTCAAAAGTAGTCTACTCAGTCCACAAAGGCAAGAAGAACCTGGGTTAGTTAGCACATTGGGCTGAGTTTTCCCAAAGCCTCTTTCTTCCCCTGACTGTGGGCTTCTTGCAGAAGGAAATGACTTGCTGGATTGGGGCTTCTGAGATTTACTCTAGGCTCCCTGCTGATCTCTGTTGATATTTCTACCTCAGATTTATACCCTGTAAATAAGGAGAGTCCCTGTGACAAGGGACCTGAGGAAACAAACACCTAGCGAAAGCTCTTTGACTTTGGCATTACACACCCTACAGTGATTCTTTGAACTTGCTTATTTTCTATAGCCGCTTGAATGTTATATCTTGGCCCATTCAACTTTCATGTGAAATGAAAAATAAATAGTATGAATTTATCTCACTATAGCTTTGGCCTTAGCCAAAGGAAAGAAATACCAGCAGCTTCTTTTTGCAAGTAGCAACTTATTTTAGCATTTTCCCTCTTCAGACTAAAGCCTTTGGTAGAAACCAACATTACAGCCTAAGCCCACACAAAAACCTCAGATTTTAGTCATAAGTCTCACAAGGATGTTACATCACTTCTTAGTTTACCAAACAGAAACAATGGCACGCTCAAAATGAGTAACTTGAGGGGCCTATAACGAATGAACTACTTAATAAGGTAAACAGGGTTTGGGGGGAAGCAAAAGGGATTGGACAGTATCCCAAGGTTAGCAGCTGCATGCAAAGGAAAGGGAGTACAGTAGTTACCACAGTGGTTCTGTATGCATTGGAATCTCCTGCAGGGCTTGTGAAAACATAGACTGCTGGGCCTTCCCCGGGACTTTTTGCTTTGGTACGTTTGAGGTAGGACAAGGGTATTTGTATTTTTCACACATTCCCTGGTGTTGCTGGTCTGGGGGAAAACTGTGGAAAAGGCAGTTTGGCTTGAGCTATGCCCTCCAACTTGAAGAGACCCAGCAGAGAAGACACCAGAGACTCTAATTCAGGCAGCCACACGCCCTCCCTCCCTCCCTTTGTAGCTCCTCCTCCATGAAACTAAACCAGCAGTCAACAGGAGAGGTAGCCCACTGATGCTCAGAAAGTTCAGCCTCCAGAACATGGATCAGATTAGAGAGTGGATCTGGAGGAGAAAACAGAAAATATCCAGCTCTTCTACTGCAAAATATCTTCCAAGTACCTTCTCCTCACCATTATTTTCCACACTATCTTATATTTCTATTTTACTTTCCAGTGTACATGATATAACATTCATATGCATGATGTAATGTGATTCTCACAGTAACCCTATGCGTTAGGTGGCAATGATATTCATGCTTATTAACAAATAAGGCAGAGGCTCAAAAATGGTAAAGGTTGCACATTTGGTAAGAGCTGGGATTTCAACCCAAGTGTTCTAGGTCCTAATTTGGGGCTCTTGCAACCACTTCACACTTTAGACATGAGCGAATCCAGCAGTGATGCTGGTCTCCACAACAGGCTCTTGGGGAGTTGTAGGTTCATCCCTCACTGCCCCATGTGTAAGGCCCTCAAGCTGCATTCTCTTCTGGGAGAGGTGGCCTCCCTTTGTGACTGGGAAGCTTACCCCTTGCTCCAGGGCATATGGCAAATACAGAAATGCTAGAGTCATTTCTTTGGGCTATTCACAAACTTTTCAGTGGCAGGGTTACTCAAAGTCTTGATTTGGAGGCTCTTACCCCCTCTGTGTTCTCTGTGATTTGAGAAACAGACACATGAATCAGACATATTGAGAGGAAAAGAGTTAGCTGATGGGGATAAGGCCAAAGTGGAGGAGCCACTGTCAGGGTGTACAACCACACTTCCCAATTCTTTACCCTAGACCTTCTGGGGATGTAGGGTGGGTGCACTGAGCATGCTCAGTTCCTTCCCCAGAGCCCCAGTCAGGTAAGTCACTCCCTCCTTGGGGAGAACTGGGAGGGGATAAGCTGAAAGGCAAATGGTCTCCACAATTTTGAAGAAGTGGAAGTTTCTATTTTATGGACCTGGGAGAGGGAGAAAATGGCTTCCCCCAGTAATAACGCCCTTTGAGCATCTTGCTCTTGGCACTAAGAAAGAACAATTGATGTAATTAATTAGGTATTGTATTTTTAAAAATTTGACTTTCCTTAATACATTAGTATGGCCTCGGGCCTCAACATACTCTCATTTCTTTGATATGCTACTTTTGTTTCCTTTAACTAGATTCATTTCTGATCCCTTGATTGTTTTTGACAATACTCTGGACAAAGGCCAACTTGAAAATTGAGAAAGTTCCCATGGTTTCCTTCTGAGAAAATCTCTGCTTATCAAATCTAGAGTCTATTTCTATTTCTTGTCTAGAATCGGGTAGACTATTGGGAAAAGTCCTTACAAAGATTTCCTGGGAACTGGAATTTTAAAACAAGGATTGGGAAATACTCTCCAACTACAGAAGGGCTCTGTTTTTCCCTCTACTTACTTCTCAAGTTCTTTGGGGGAAAAGAAGGTATCATAGGTCAAATCTTTTTACAAGTAAGCTTTACCGGACTGTCCAAATACATGGTATGGATTAGAATTTTGTTTCACTGACTTTGATTTGAAATAGATTAGATACAAGCTGCGCTGTGGAGGATTATCTTAAATAGAGATTTTCATTGCAAAGGTACTTGTAGAGGAGTTTACCTAGTAAACAACACATCTCTTCCAGCTAAGTTTTTACCAGGCTGACTCAGACTGGGGAGCAGGAATGGGAAAATACTGTGGACACAGTCTGCTGGCTAGCGGAAGGCAGAGGAAAAAAAACACAGGCAAAGGTCTGTGTGAAATGTGAATCTGAGTCACGGAGGGAGAGGAAGAAAATAGCATGTGTCATTCTGAAAAAGCTCCTCTTAGGACAGTTTCTTTTGGCTGTAACTGCTGCCTCTCCCCTGGAGAGTCACAGGGCCTCTCTTGGCTCTTCCTGCCACATTTTCAGACTTAAAAGGAAGCCATCTTCAGGCAAATTCCCTCTTCCTCCCAAGAAAGAAAATAAAAGGAGATTGAGGGTCCTGGTTTCTGAAGAACCTGGGTCAGGTTTTGAAATGAACTCAGGAAAGTGCCGTGCCTACAGTGGTTGGGAACAGCCACAGTCACAACTGGGGCTTGCTCCTCTGGTGCCCTCTTGTGTATGAGGGCAGAACCGTGTTCTTTAAAGTGGCCTAAATCCCCACCATTGTAGTACCCAGAACTCTACCCAGAATGTCTCCTTTTCTAGGCCTTGCCTCTCAGCCTGGAGAGTTTCCTGAACAACTTCTGGTCACTCCCAACCCTTCTCTCTTGAAATTTTTCTCTGGTAACCCTCTAGAGCCCCTCATCAATGTATTAAGTTTTCTAAACAAATTCTTTCTCTTTCCATTTTTGCATGCATCGCTGGTCATTAGGTCCCAGAAAGATCCTGTAGGTAGCAAACTGTCAATCAATAACAGACAAGCATTTCTAAAACTCATTTAACAGTTTTACAGTTTTATTGAAATATAATTTACATATTAGAAAATTTACCCATTTTAAGTGTACAGCCAATGATTTTTAGTGAATTTACAGTGCTGTGCAATCACTATTAAAATCACGGTTTAGAACACTTTCAAAAACCCCATGAAGTTCCCTCATGAGTATTTGCAGTCAATCCTTAATTTCACCTCCAATCTCAGGAAGCTACGAGATCTTATTTTTGTCTCTGAAGATCTGCCTATTCTGATATCATATAAATGCACATTTTATAACAAGCTTCTTTCAGTTGGCATAATGTTTTCAAGGTTCATCCATGTTGTAGCATGTATCAACGCTTCATTCCATTTTATAGTTGAAAAATAGTCCATTATATGAACATTATATGTCCATTCATCAATTGATGGACATCTGGGTTGTTTTCAGCTTTGGTTATTACGAATAAACAAACTGCTATGAACATTTTATGTACAAGCCTTAGTGTGAACATCGATTTTCATTTCTTTCAGGTAAATACCTAGTAGTAGAGTTTCCAGGTCATAGGGCAAATCTGTTTACCTTTTCAAAAAACTACTAAGTTGTTTTATAATGTGGTTTTTCCATTTCCCATTCCCACCAGCAATATATAAAGATTTCCCACATCCTCTTCAACACTTGGTATTGTCCATCCCTTTGATTATGGCCCTAGTGGGTGTGTAATGGTAACTTATTGTGGTTTTAATTTGAATTCCCCTAGTGACTAATAATTTTGAGTGTCTTTCCAAGTACTTTTTAGCCATCCATATATCCTCTTTGGCGAAATGTACATTTCCTAATTTTTAGATTGGATTGTTAGTCTTCTCATTGCTAAGTTATAAGAGTCCTCTGTGTATTTTGGATACAACTCCTTTACCAGATATATAGTTTCTAAATACTTTCTTTTGGCCTATGCCTTATCTTTTGAACTTAAGAGTTTCTTTTGAAGCCCCAAAATTGTCACTTTGATGAAGTCCCGTTTATCAGTTTTTTGTGGATTGCACTTTTGAGGTCATATTTAACAACTCTGCCTGGCTCAAGGTCATGAAGAATTTATATTACATTTTCTTCTAGAATTTTTAGTTTTACATTTACATTTAGGTCTAAGATCCATTTTGAGTTAATTTTTGGGGAGTGGTGTGATGTAAAAGTCTGAGTTAACTTTTTTTTGCATATGGATATCAAATTGTACAGTATCATTTGTTGAAAAGATTGTCCTTTCTCTATTGAACTCTCTTGGCGACCTCATTGAAGATGAGCTGACCAGGGTGGCTCAGTCAGTTAAGTGCTCAATTCTTGGTTTCCACTCAGATCATGGTTTCATGGTTTGTAGGATGGAGCCCCAGGTCAGGCTCTGCCCTGACAGCAAGGAGCCTCTTTGGGACTCTCTGCCCCTCCTCTGCTTGTGTGCTCTTTCTCTCTCTCTCTTTCAAAATAATAAACGTTAAAAAGAAAACCAGGGCACCCGAGTGGCTTAGTCGGTTAAGCATCTGGCTTTGGCTCAGGTCATAATCTCTTGGTTCGGATCCTGAGCTTGAGCCCTGTGTTGGGCTCTGTGCTGGCAGCTCAGAGTCTGGAGCCTATCTATTTTTAAATCTATTTTTAAAAAGAGAACCAAATGTAAATTTCTTTTTTTTAATGTTTATTTATTTTTGAGAGAGAGAGAGAGAGAGAGATGGAGTGCAAACAGGGGAGGGGCAGAGAGAGAGGGGACAGAGGATCTGAAGCAGGCTCCAGGCTCCAAACTGTTTGCGGGGCTCTAACTCACAAACTGCCAGATCATGACCTGAGCCAAAGCTGGACACTTAACTGGCCACCCAGCTGCCTCTCATAAGTTTTGTTTCTTAAATTCCCCTATGACTAAAATCATATGGTATTTGTTTCTCTCTGACTGGCTTATTTTCCTTAGCATAATACTCTTTAGCTCCACTCAGGTCATTGCAAATGGCAAGATTTCATTCATTTTTTTTTTAAAGATTTCGTTCTTTTTATGGCTGAATAGTCCATTGCATATAAGTACCACATCTTCTTTATACATTCATCAGTTGACGGACACTTGGGCTGTTTCCATATATCAGCTATTGTAGATATGATATAATAAACATTGGGGTGCATGTATCACTTTATATTAGTATTTTTGTATTCTTTGTGTAAATATCTAGTAGGCAATTGCTGAATCATAGGGTGGTTCTACTTTTAACTTTTAAGGAAACTCCATACTGTTTTCCAGAGTGGCCTCACTAGATTGCATTCTCACCAGCAGTGCGGGAGGGTTCCCCTTTCTTCACATCCTTGCCAACACCTGTTGTTTCTTGTGCCGTTGATATTAGGCATTCTTTTTTTTAATTTTATCTATTTATTTTTGAGAGAGACAGAGCGAGAGAGAGAGAGAACAAGTGAGGGAGGGTCAGAGAAAGAAGGAGACACAGAATCTGAAGCAGACTCCAGGCTCTGAGCTGTCAGTCCACAGCCCGATGCGAGGCTCACACCCATGAACTGTGAGATCATGAACTGAGTTGAAGTCAGACGCTTAACTGACTGAGCCATCTAGGCACCCTGATTTTAGCCATTCTGACAGATGTTAGGTGATATCTCATTGTAGTTTTGATTTGTATTTCTCTGTTAATGAGTGATGTTGAGCATCTTTTCATGTGTCTATTTGCCGTCTGTATGTCTTCTTTGGAAATCTATCTATTCATGTCTCCTGTCCATTTTTAAGTTGGATGATTCATTTTCTGGGTGTTGAGTTTTAGAAGATCTTTATAGATTTTGGATACTAATCCTTTATATGTTATTTGCAAATATCTTCTACCATTCCATAAGTTGCCTTTCAGTTTCATTGATTGTTTTCTTTGCTGTGCAGAAGCTTTTTATTTTGATGAAGTCCCAATAGTTTATTTTTGCTTTTTCCCCCTTGCCTCAGGTGACATATATAGTAAGAAGTTGTTACAAAAGATGTCAAAAACGTTGCTGCCTGTGTTCTCCTCTAAAATTTTAATGGTTTCAGGTCTCACATTTAAGTATTTAATCCATTTTCAATTTATTCTTGTGTATGATGTAAGAAAGTGGTCCAGTTTCATTCTTTTGCATGTTACTGTCCAGCTTTTCCCCAACACCATTAGTTGAAGAGACTGTCTTTTTCCCATTGGATGTTCTTTCTGCTTTGTTGAAAATTAACTATGTAGTTATAGGTTCATTTCTGGGTTTTCTATTCTGTTTCATTGATCTATGTGTCTATTTTTGGGTCAGTACCATGCTTTTTTGATCACTATAGTCTTGTAACATAACTTGAAGTCTGGATTGTGAGGCCTCCAGGAAACCTGGGCATTTCAGATAAAATTCTGTAGCAAATCTGGTTTCTGGTTTTTACCCCTGGTGATAGTTGTTGCAGTTTTTTCCTTTGTTTAGTAACTTGCCTGGACTAAACCTGTAGGTATCTCTGGCTTTTGAGGGAGGGGTCATTCTGTATCTACACAACTTAGTGGTCAACCAAGGATTGATCAGAGGTTGTGCTCAAACCACAGAGACAGTAAGGCTTCCATTCTCTGTATTTGATATACGTGTGGCTTGGAGAGAACTTTCACATTTTAGGCAGTTTTCATATCTGCCTGACTTTTACTTTCCACCAGGCCTGGTGTCTACTTTGTGTGTACATGTAGCCTCTGGTTGGTCAGGGATGGATGGAGAGTCACTACCTATGACTTTCTATTTCTTGATCTCTTTTTATTTTTTTATTACTGGCTAGTCTTTGATCCATTGCTTACCCTAGTCAGGACTGCGGCATCAGGCTAGCAGAAGCCACTGGATTTTTTCACATTTGTCTCCAAACTAAATGAGTTCTCTCCAGCAATTAATCTGTGAGACTTCATGACTTGCTCCACACTGATAGATCACAGTACCAGTCAGACTTACTGGGTAGTGGGGCCTGGAGGAGTAGCCCCAGGGAAAAACAACACAGACATCGTCTATTCCTATCTGGGTTTTTTTTCCCCCCTTTGGTACTCAGTTTATTCTCTGGAGCAAATTGCAAAAAGAAAGAATAATTAACTAAGTCTTGGGTGGAGAAGCACAATTTGTACCGGAAGGAGCTCACATCCCCTTGAAGGCTTTGCGGTTGGATCCAAGGCACTTGAATTAGCAGAGTCAGGGATTCTTCATCCTGATTACACTGTAAAGGAGGACACAATCTCGTCTATTCCTATCTGATACCTGGTACTTTTTAATGAATCGACACTTCTCAATTTGTCGTGTACATATGAGTGATTTCTAAAGCACTGAAATGGATATTTTTGGTAATTTTGCTATATACTTCTTTTCTATTGAAAGGTTTGCTTATCTCCTTTCTTCATCATGTGAGAAGTCCTGCCCTAAAATCCATTTTTATGTTAGATAAACTTGTGTTTATCAAGCAGTTATCTATGAGATGCTAGATTGTTGTTTTGTAAAAAAGAAAATATATTTCATATTTTAACAAGTGTTTAAGAAATGTTGAGCTAAACAAAATTAAATAGGACTTTTTATTATAGGACTTCACAGGGTCATGAATATGCCAAGATACCTGGCACATCTCTAAGAGCCAGGTTGTTGAGTAGAGTCCAAGCAGGCAGCATCTTCCAATGAATTTAGCCACAGAATAGAATACCTTTTACAATGACTATCTATTAACCAGTTAAGAAATACTGGTAAATGCTGGGACAAATGAACTGTTTAGACTTTGGGAGAAATATCAGGGCAGTGGTAGTGGAGATGGTCATCAATGGGTACATCTCCATATTCCCACAGATCATTGTCAGGAGTGGGGAACAAATAACCAGACGTTCTCCTAGCACTCTTTTTTCCCTAATAATTCTTTCTCTGGTTCTGTTTTAATCCCTGACATTTTCAGCTCCCACTAGTTCTATCTCTGAGGCAAACCTATTTATTTTATTTTTAAATTTTTGTTTATATTTTTTATTTTGAGAGAGAGAGAGAGAGAACACAAGCAAGAGAAGGGCAGAGAGAGAGAGTGAGAAAGAGAATCCCAAGCAGGTTCTGCACTAGCATGTGGGGCTCAAACCCATGAACAATGAAATCATGACCTGAGCCCAAACCAACAGTTAGACGCTTAGCCTACTGAGCTACTTAGGCACCTCAAACCCATTTAATCTTCCTGACAGAGAAGGTAGACTTGGGATCTGAATGGACGTCTGAGTTCCTAGTTCTTTGCTTCCTTCCTAAAATGGTTTTAATTTTCATTATGATTATAAAATTATCATTTTTAAAAATTCAGTAAATACCAAAAAGTATAAAGAAAAACATACGGAGTAATCATAATTTCACCATCCTAGGCAACCATCTTTAACATTTGGGTATTTATGTGTCCGGATGTATTTCTATGCTCACCCTTCCCTCCCACACACTCTTCATTTGTGAAATGTAAAATGAGTGCTTATTAAGTGTCAGGCATTGTGACAGGTGCTGGGCAAATGGTGGTGAACACTGGGTCCTTGGACTCAGGGAGTATTCAGTCTAGTGAGGGAGAAAGACATTAAATAAATCTGGTGAATAACTTTATATTTACAAATCGTGATGTGAGGCTGACATATATTTTGGCAAAGACAGACTCAAACTACACACACATGTTTTATAACCTGTTTTCTTCACTCATATCAGTATCTTCCCATGACAATAAATATAGATTCTGTGCTAGAATTGAGAATAAGAAAAACATGCTCCTATTCCTGAGGGTTTGGTTCTAACAGAGAAAAGAGACATATAAATAGATCATTTTAATTCAATTTTAGTAAAGATTGTATAAATATGCAGCAGGGAAGGCTTCACAGGGGAAGTGACTGACTGAGTTCTGTTTTAAAGGAAAACCAGAAGTTTTCTAGTTCAGAGCTGAGGAATACTCCAGGCTTTCGGCAGGTGCACAACACAAGGAGTTAAAAGCATGGCATATTCAGGGAACGGTTGGCTGCTGGATATCGCTAAAACAAAACTGCTAACCTAAGCCTAATAGGAGAAAAGGCTAGAGAGGTGGGTGATGAGAAAGCTATCAAGGCCTATATCCCCCTTGTAAGGAGTTTGGATTTCATCCACCAGTCTAGTCTGAACTGAGAATAACATGATCAGATTTCTGAGATAGAAAGCTCTCTCTAAAGGGTTGGCTGGAAGGAGAAGAAATTGGTGATAGTAGGTGATTAATTAGAAGATTTTTGTAATAATCCCGGACAGAGATGGTGGCAGGGGAAATGGAGCAAATAAGGGGTGTGTGTGAATTAACCATGTTATTAGGGGTAAACAGAGGCAATTTAGCTAGAGTGGGAAATCAGAATGATTGGGACAGCTGACAAGGGCTTTTCAGGGAAAACAATGCCAAATGTTAAACTCAAGAGCCAAGGGGTAAAGAGAGCTAAACGTTGTTTATAGGTTGGGTCTAGGATAGATGCCTGGGAGCCTAGGGGAGGGTCTGGCACAGGTGAGATCCTTGGAGGCTAGGATATTTGTGTGTCCTAGGAACACGGCTTTCATGAGTTCCCAGGCTCATTCCGGGGGCAGTGTTACAACCTTGCAGTAAGTGAGCACGAACAACTGTTGTTTGTCGTGAACAGTCCCATCAAATGAAGGCAGAAATTTTTGGGAAAATTTTACATGAAGGAATGATTCCCTAGAGATACATCTTGAAAAGAAGTGGGTAGAGTTCTCTGTGGGCATGGGGTGGAATCTAAGGCGTTTAAAGTGAAAGCTAATGTTTATGTATCAAATATTTCTGAATTAATAGATGGTAGCAGTTGTTTCTAGGGGAGGGAAGAGGGCGGCTGGGAGATGGGAAGGGAAGAAGATTTTTCTCAGCATAAGGTTTTGCACATTTTGAATTTTGAATGGAGGGAATTTAACATCTATTCAACATAAAAGGTTTTTAAAAGAAAGTTGAAGAAATGCAGAAGACAAACATGTATTACCCCTTCAAAAAAAAAAAAAACCAACAGACATCACATTTATTACCCTTTCACACATAGATATATATTTCCAGGTGAGACAGTCCTGCTTGGAAAGTTTGTGGTAGGGCTGCTGATAGTCTTGTGAGGGATAAGCTAGTTTGCCCCACCGCAGTCTTAGGGCCACTGTACCTCCTTACAATGTACTGAGTCACTTCTCGGCCCTATTTTCAGCTCAATGACAGCCACCTTCCTCCCTGACTAAAAGGAGAGATAGAGGAAATCCGGTTCTAGAAGGTTTAATTTAATAGGTTCAGTCCCTGTCATTCTGAGTGAAATTACCTGGGACTGAGGTAGAGGTAGGGAAAGGAGAACGAAGAGCCCATATTTACAGAAAAAATGGACAGTCTAAAATTACATGTTTAAAAGAGAACATCCATACCCCTTTCATTTCATGGCAGGACTTGGAGCCAGGGTCTCAGAGTAGGGACCCACAGGTGACCTCTTCACTGTGAATGCCATGAAAGTACGGGAACATGCTCCAAGCTCCAAGTCCGGAGTTAGGGCTGCAATTTCAGTCCTATCCCTAGGATGGTGTAACTTTAGCCAAGTGGCTTCCACAGCCTAAATATCAGTATCCTTTTGGTAATATTAGGTGATCACATTTGTGGATGACATCCAAAGTTTCTTCCAATTCCCATACCCTATAATTCTAAATCTTAGCAAGTCCTGTTATACATCTCTGTAGCTTTTCCTACCAGGAATTTCACTTCTGGGCTTTTGACATTTGTTTCTTACCTCTATTATCAACTTTTAGCTTTGCAAGGTTAAACTTAGAGAAGGAATGGTAGGAATTGGTAGGATTCAATGATTTTTGTGCCTGAGTCACACACTGGGTAGAAAGCTCTGGAAGTTCCTCCAGCAACTTTTTCTTCAGAATCGGGTCAGTAGAAGATAATTTTGTCTTTTTATCAAAATTTTCTCTTTTGGACTCTTCTGTCTTCATCTCTTGCAACCATTCATTCTACTGCTAAGCTGTTTTCCTGTTCATTGGCCTATACTCATACATCAATTGATGTGACTGAATTATATAATATATAATATATTATAATAAATATAATAATTATAATAAATATAATAATTACTTCAACAAATAATTGTTGTTGTAGTACCATGTACTAGAGAGTTCTCAAAATTTTTGGTCTTAGGACCTCTTCACAAGCTTGAGTGCTGTCAAGGACCTCCAAATGCTTTTGTTCATATGGACTATATCTATAGATATTTACTAAATTAAAAAGTAAAACTGAGAAAATTTTAAGCTATTAGTTTTAGCAAAAAATGGACCCATTAAATGTTAAAAACATTTTTTAAAAATGACAAACATGTATATACTCAAAACAAAAAAATTCGTGACGGGAGGTTTCACAATTTTGCAAACCTCTTTACTGCCAGGCTTAATATAAAACTAGCTGGATTCTCAACGGCTGCTTCTTTATTTAATCTGTTGCTTTGGGGTTTGTATTAATTTCCTGGGGCTGGTCTAACAAACTACTACAAACCCAACCGCTCAAAACAACAGAAATGTAATTCTTTTACAGTTCTGGAACCAGCAGTTGAACGTCAGTTTCGCTGGGCCGAAACCAAGGTGTGGGCAGAGAAGTGCACCCCCTGGAGGCTCTAGCGGAAAATTCTCTCCCTGCCTCTTGCAGATGCTGGTGGCTGCTAGCATTCCTTAAGTCGAGGCCGCCTCCTTCCAGTCTCTTCCCCTATCTTTCTTTCAACTGCTCTTTCGTATGTGCTGGCATTCGAATCGCCCCGTGCTTCTCTCAGATAAGGATTTTGTGAAGTCATTGAGGCCTCATTGGGATAATCCAGGGTAATCTCTTTATCTTAAGATCTTTAACCTAATCACACGTGCACACGTTTCACTATATAACATTCACCAGTTCCAAGGGTTAGGATGTGGACATTCTCATCTGAGGCTTCTGTTTTTACCCGAAGCAGGGCTGGTGTTCATAAGAAGTGGGGCACGAGCTCACCCAAGTGTCACCACACACAATATTTAAAAGAACTGTACTGAAAGGATGAGCTTTAATAAAATTAAGAACTCTGATTGCTTGATTAAAGATATTCTGAGGTAAACTGCCTCCCCGCCTCCCCCCCATGTGAGTATGTAGAGGTGAAGAGGGCAGTGTGGAGCCTCCGCCTTGATTTGCACCAAAGTACCAGTAGTTTTGCCCAGTATTCTTTTTATACTATTAGTGCAAATATCAGCATAGTTGTTCCAGGAAAAACTATTGATTTTAAAAACTGGTCAATGCTCTATTTTAGCACTGCTTGTGTTTGCTGCTAAGCATTTATATAAAAGATCTTCAAGTGTTAGTTGGTGCTGACGCTGGGTATATTCACGCAAAGCAACCAGTCGAGCTACGTCTATGATTCTGTAATTTTTGTCCATCTCAAAGGCAGTATAGTTCTGCAAATGAGATGTTATCTCTGCCTTGACATTGGCAGCTCAAGTTCTAATTTAGTGAGCTTTAATTTGAAAGTAGCTTGGTCATGATTTCTTTGATTTTTCACCTAACAAGCATTTCCTCAGTAATGTACAGACTTTATTAGTCTCTCAATTATTGTATGCCCCCCCCCTTTTTTTTTCTTTTTTACCAGTGCAATACAATAATTTACCTTGTAAGATGCTTCAGGGGGTTTTTCATTTCTAGTTTGAAAAGTAGTAACAAAAACTCTTTGGCTTTTAAAGAGACTACCATGTTTAAAATATTGAGTTTTGCCTTTTCCTTTCTTATTTACAGTTTCACCCAGATTCTTCCCTTTACCTGAGTCAGAGAATCTTCTGATATGGATGTTAGTATCATCGTTTTCAGCATCCTTAGATGTGGGAAGATTGAAAAAGCAAGTCTTCTAATCTCCCTTTTGTAAGCCAATGAGAGAACCTAAAGTAAAAAAAAAAAAAGGGTATAAACAAAACTTTATTTTAGGATAAAATATTAAATATGCAAAGAATAAGTTTTAAATACAATTTAAACATTTAGAAAATTTTTCAATAAATTAAAACTATTCTTGCAAACCAAGTTGACAAAATGAACTTTTTTTTTTTTGAGCTAGAGAGCAAGGGAGATGGGCAGAGGGAGAGAATCTTAATCAGACACCCCACTCAGCAGAGAGCCTCATCTGGGGTTTCAACCCACTACTCTGGGATCTTGACCTGAGCCAAAATCGAGACGGGTGCTCAACCAACTAGCCACCTAAGCTCCCTGAGAAAATAAACTTTTTTGTGTGTTTCCACATGGGTAAAGGGACAATTTAGGGATTTCAAAGAGCCATTAACAGGATGATTGATGAGGTTACAAAAATTAAGTATAAAGGAACATAGCTTGTAAGAACACACTGGAAGCACTAAGGACTGAGTTAATTTTTGAAAACTCACATATTTATTTCCTACACCTTAGCAGATTCTAGAAAACAGAGGAGTACTCAAGCACATATTTCACCAGTTAACAGAACTGTTAAGTCAACTATCCTCTTGAAAACTTCTCTGTATGTTCCCTAGAGGACGAGAGCGAAAACGGCAAACATTTAGATAATATTAGGCATTCAGTTTCGACTCCGTGGAACCTCTGGAAGGGGTCACAGGCCCTCGGAAGACACCCGAGCATATTTCTGAGAACCACCGTACTAGATTGTGTTCTAGGTAGAAGCTGGGGTGACATCAATAGCTAAAATATCCGCTCCACGCGGAAATATTTATGTAGTGATGAGTTGCCAAGTGAAAAAGAACGGAGGGTTGTGACAGGGCACGGCAGGAACACCGTCCCTTGTCTGCCAGGCCAGGGAGGCCGCTGCGGGAGGGAGACCTTCCAGCTACGACTGTGGAGTCGGATTCGGCCAGGGGCGCGGGCGGGGGTGGCTGCGCGACCACTTCCCCTCCCCGGCTGCCCCCCCACATCCGCGGAGAAGCGGCGTGAACGGGAAGCGGCAGGGACCGAGAGGCCGCGGAAGGAATGCGCAAGACAGTCGCCTGTCATTCGCCACCACCGGCACCGTCGGGGCCGGGGCCCGCGCCGTCCCACCGCTCGGGCGGCCGTGCACGGAGGTGGGCGGACTGCCCGGGTTCCGCAGACTGGGAGCGGAGGCCGATGGGGGCCAGGAATGTGCACCTCACGACGCGGTCTCGCGCGGCGGGGAGGCAGCTAAAGGGAAAAGGAGACCTTGCAGGACGAAGCGTGAGAGGGACCAGCCCCAGCGGCTACCTCAAGAGGACCCAAGGGTGAGACCCGGCGTTGCCATCGAAACCGGACCCTCCGGTCCTTCAGTTCCTGCGCAGTACGTCACTCTCCTCGCGCAAGGTGGGAGAGCCGCGTCGCTCTGCGGACTGTCGCGCCCTCCGGCGGCCTCTGTCGGGAACTACACTGTGCTTGTCCACTCGGGACGCGAATAAAGATTTCTTTTTCAAACAAACAGGAAGTGTCTACGGAGGCCGGGCCGGAGACTGGGCTGGGGCCGGGCATGAAGCCGGGCGGCGGTCGGAACGCGGGTGGCGGCGGCGGCGGTGGCAATGAGCGACATAGTGGAAAAGACGCTGACGGCGCTGCCGGGACTCTTCTTGCAGAACCAGTCGGTTGGCGGGCCAGCGGGAGTCAAGGCGTCCTTCTCCTCGCGGCTGGGCAACCTCGTCCGCGGCATCACCGCGCTAACCTCCAAGCACGTACGTCCTCGCTGGGCCGGCCGCTCAGGGGACCCGGGGGAGGCCCCGGCACTAGGAGGCCCTAGTCCGGCGGGGAGCCTCCCGGGCCGGCCCTCCGGCGGGGCTCATGCACTGCGTGGTTGTCAGCCCGTCCCAGCGTCTGTCTGGAAGCGTCATTTTCCTTCCGGGACTGACAACTGGGAGGCCGAGTTTCCACAGTGGAGCCTGACCACTGAGTCATTATTACTGGAGCAGATCTCTTTAATCTTTGAGTCCCCATGTGTTCCCTTAAGTCGAAGTGGATAAGTACCAATACATATTTCATAGGTTGTTCCGAGAGTTAAATGTGACATCAAGCGAGTGAAAATACCAAGTGCGATGGAAGTGTCAACATTATTTACCTTCTACAAAGTTTCTTTATAGGTTCTTTTCTCCAGTTCTTTCAAGTGCTGGACGTCACACTCCGGGACAGACACTGCCATCTGAACCTGTTGTTGAATGTTTTTGGGGAGGTTGAGGTTCTTAGGTTAGACCAACGGAGTGGGCAGAGAAAAAGTGTAATTCTCCCTCAGAGTCGAATTTATTGTCTCAGCTTCCGATGGGCTTTGAAAATGAGCAGTTATAATGGAAGGTATTAGGTTTCCACAGACTTCTGGTAGGTGAACGGATTGTGTAAGATACTGATTCCAAGCTGCAAGGAATTTATATCTTAAAAAAAGATTGTGGGTTTTGTCATTATTTGTTCAAAAGATATTTGTGGGAGAGGTTATGTGTTAGACCCTGAGGAAAAAGAATAAAACAGATTTTCTTTTCCCTAAGGAACTGATCGTTCATTGGGGGCTTAAGGTAAGTAGGGGTGCCTGGGTGGCTCAGTTGGTTACCCGTCATACAGCATGGAGCCTGGAGCCTACTTGGGATTCGGTCTCTCACTCTCTCTCTGCCCCTCACTCTTGCACACTTTTGTGCCCACACACACACACTCTCTCTCTCTCAAAATAAATAAACATGAAAAAAAAAGTGTAAGCAATTTGCAAAGACATATAAGTGCCAGGAGAGAAGAAATGACAGAAGCATTTTTAAAAAATAGCTTTTTGTCAAATTGGTTTCCATACAACACCCAGTGCTCTTCCCCGTAAGTGCCCTCCTCCATCACCACCACCTCTTTTCCCCCCTCCCCCTTCCCCTTCAACCCTCAGTTCATTTTCAGCATTCAATAGTCTCTCAAGTTTTGCATCCCTCTCTCTCCCCAACTCTCTTTCCCTCTTTCCCTCCCCCTGGTCCTCCATTAGGTTTCTCCTGTTTTCCTGCTAGACCTATGAGTGCAAACATATGGTTTCTGTCCTTCTCTGCCTGGCTTACTTCACTCAGCATGACACCCTCGAGGTCCATCCACTTTCCTACAAATGGCCATATGTCATTCCCTCTCATTGCCATGTAGTACTCCATTGTGTATATACACCACATCTTCTTGATCCACTCATCAGGTGATGACATTTAGGCTCTTTCCATGTTTTGGCTATTGTTGACATTGCTGCTATGAACATTGGGGTACATGTGCTCCTATGCATCAGCATTTCTGTATCTCTTGGGTAAATTCCTAGCAGGGCTATTGCTGGGTCATAAGGGAGTTCTATAGATAGTTCTTTGAGGAACCTCCACAGTGTTTTCCAGAGCGGCTGCACCAGTTTACATTGCCACCAACATTGTAGGAGGGTGGAGAAGCATTTTCTTCAAAGTGCCCTGAGGATTTAAAACATTCTTTCTAAACTGAACTCAATGATACTATACTGGAATGTTCGATTTCTTCTTCACATTCAGAAATCATTATTTATGGACTTATTATTGTTTTAACATTTTGTCTTTTGCTAATTTCTGTGAGATTCTGAGTGAAATCTAAAAAATGTTTTTTGATCTTTTAACAAAATTTATTTTATTTTTTAAAGTTTATTTATTTATTTTGAAAGAGAGAGAGCTCATGAGTAGGAGAGGGAAGAGAGAGAGGGAAAGAGATAATCCCAAGCAGGCTCCATGCTTTGCACAGAGCCTGATGTGGGGCTCGATGTTGTGAACTAACTGTGAGATCATGACCTGAGCCACAATCAAGAGTTGAATGCTTAACCAGCTAAGCCACCCAGGCACTTCTCACGTTTATTTATTTTTGAGAGAAAGCGGGAGAGCAAGTGAATACGGTGAGGGGCAGAGAGAGAAAGAGAGAGAAGAATCTCAAGCAGACTCTGTGATTTCAGATCTCACAAACCATGAGATCATGACCTGAGCCAAAATCAAAAGTCCCATGCTTCACCAACTGAGCCACCCAGGCGCCCTTATTTTTGGTCTTAAATTGCAGTTTGAAACTGTTCATAAGGTATCTAATGTGGCAGTACTTGACTAGTAGTTTTTGATTAGCCACCCAGTAGACACCTGCTCATTCAGTGTGAGGTTTACAGATAGTGTTATATTAGCCAAAAGTGGGGCCAGTATTCAAGTGTGCTAAGGAGATGAAATACAACACAGACAGTAGAAATGATCACATTGGTGTATTTATTGTGTGTATGAGAGAGAGATGAGAAATGAGGGAAAGGATGTGAGGAATAAAGAGAAAAGAGTAGGGAAGCATATAGTTTAGGGGAAAAAGACTGATTTCTGTTTCTGCCTTCTTACCCTATTTCTCTATTCTATGAAGACTTTTATTTATTAAGATTTTTATTTCTTAAAATTTTTTTTTTCTTATTTTAGAGAGAGAGTGAGTGAGCAGGGGCGAAGGGCAGAGGGAGAGAGAGAGAAAATCAAGCAAGCTCCATGGTCAGCATGGAGCCCGACATGGGGCTTGATCCCATGACCCTGGGACCATGAACTGAGCTGAAATCAAGAGTTGGACACTCAACCAACTGAGCCACCCAGGTGCCCCAAGACTTTTTACTTTTTACTTTTTATTTTTAAGTTATCTCTACACCCAGCATGGAGCTCGAACTCAGAACACTGAGATCAAGAGTTACATGCTCCACTGACTGAGCCACCCAGGCACCCCAAGACTTTTTACTTTTAAAGGGAAGGTGTGAGAGGTGCCTGGGTGGCTCAGTCAGTTGGGCATCCAACTTCAGCTCAGGTCATGATCTCGCCGTTTGTGACTTTGAGCCCTGTGTTGGGCTCTGTGCTGACAGCTCAGAGCCTGGAGCCTGCTTCCGATTCTGTGTCTCCCTCTCTCTCTGCCCCTCCCATGCTCATGCTCTGTCTCTCTCCATCTCTCAATAATAAATAAGCATTTAAAAAAAAATAAAGGAAGGTGTGAGAACCTTATCATGGACCAGTACATGAAAATTTTCTTTTCTTCTTTCTCTCCTTTAATTAAAACCAAACCAAACCAAACATTTTCTGATAAACTTTCCTTAGGAGATAGTAATTAAGTGAAGGAAAGAGGGATGGTGGATTATTCTTTCTAGGAATGATTCCAAGGTTTGGAGAAATGCCTTTAGGCAAGTCTTAAGCACATATAATTGTCCTTTTAAATAATATTTATTTTTTATTGGAAGTGTTATAAATTATATTTTTCCTTTTTAAAAAAGTTTTATTAATTTTTAAAAGATTTATTCATTTTAGAGAGACAGAGAGAGACAGAGTGTGAGCAGGGGAGGGGCAGAGAGAGGGGGAGACACAGTATCCGAAGCAGGCTCCAGTCTCTGAGCTGTCAGCACAGAGCCCGATGCGGGGCTGGAACTCATAGACTGTGAGATCATGACCTGAGCTGAAGTCGGACACTTAACCAACTGAGCCACCCAGGCGCCCCTATATTTTTCCTTTTAAGAAATATTGTTATAGTTTAAAAGCCAGTTATTCATGCAATTAAATACTTTCACTTTTTCAGGAGGAAGAGAAACTAATCCAGCAGGAACTGAGTAACCTGAAAGCAACTGTTTCTGCTCCTACTACAACACTGGTAAGTTTGCAGAGTCAGTGCCAGCACATTTTATATTTGAAACCTGGCTCTCTATGGACCCTATCATGGCATCTCATTGATAAGTTGCTAACATGTAATTTATCATAGTTACAATCAGTTATGGGATGGTAGCAAGTCAGACATTAGCTTGAACTTTTTGTTACTGACTGGCTGCACTGGAGCAAGACTTGCTTGACTGATGCCAATTCAATGCCAGTGTGATGGTAATTACATAAACGTGGCACTACTCATGGGAGCCTGGTGCTGATCTTAATGTTTTAATGTTGTACAGTGGGAAAAGGTTACCATATATCATTTAAAGTATTTTCAGTCTTTACTTGGTATATTATAGATGTCTCGTTTTACTATTATGTATCTTGGAATATAGGTAAACAAAGTAGAAAAATGGCTTCCTTGCTCTATTGCACAACAGCTAACTCAAATTCAAGTTTTTTTTTAAACTTGAGTTCCATAAACTTTGATTTTTCAAACAGCATTTATTCAGCAGCTAGTAATGAGTAGCTACTACATGCAGGTCTCTGTCTCTACATAGTTAGATTAAGACTTAACTTTTTTTTTCCTTTTAATTTTCATGCAGTTTCATATTTTTTCAGGTACCATTATTCAGCAAATATTTTGTGATTGCCTTATGTGTGTAGGTCACTGTGGGAGTGTTCTTCCTCTCCTAATAAAAATATTGGGGTAATCATTTTGCATGAACACATGATTATGTACGGGAATAAAGCTTAAAGTCTAAGGGAATGTATGCATTTCCTTTTATGATCATGGTAATATGTGGACAAATGAAGCTCAAAGCACAGTCTGATTTATTTATGTGTATAAATGTATATATGTGGGTGTATAGATATGTATATATATGTATGTATGAAGTCATTGTGATTTTTATTCATAGTACTTGATAGAAATGTTAACCAGGTATGGTTTCTCTCCTTTTACTTTAATTTCCATTTTCTGTAATTGGCACACCTGGTGTGGACAGAAATAGATAAATAGATAGAAGTTAAGGAGCCAGAGTTTTTAAGGACGATTTTATAATTATTATGACCATCCAGCTCTGGGCATGCTTTATAGTCTGTCCCTGAGATACCCAATGTAGAGAAATTGTAAAAAAGAAAAAAGAGAAAGAAAAAGAAAGAAAGAAAGAAATTAATTCTGTATTGAGGAATGGACTTTCTTCTTCAAAACTAAGAGGATAATAATGTATGCAATACAGTTTGAATTAGATAGAGCTCATAATGACCTTTTAAAGACTCTGAGATAAAATGTTACAAAACCAGGGATGATACTTAATGGATTATTGAATACTTTCACGCCTAATTGATGTGGAAGCCTTTGAAGAGGAACTTCTAGTAACTTTTAAGCTTACTTTTTCAGTTTTTAGTAGTCTTAATATACTAGTGAATTTAACTTTTATTACTTTACACACAAGTGACCTGAATTAAATTTTATTCTCCAAGGATTGCCACATGGTTTCATTTAAAACTCTTCATATTAAAAAAAATTTTTAAATGAAGCTCTTTGTAGTTACATGTATAAATATAATATACATGTATAAAATATGAATGAAATGTTGAATAATAATGTCCTTACCTTAAAATGTTTATGTTACTGTTTTCTAAGATTTTGTGATTTAATAATCCTGTAATATACCAACCCTAATTAATTTTTAGGTATTAAAATAGTCTGTGAGCTTATTTTGAAACACATTTATATTTTTATTTATGGTTAAAATTTGCTATAAATATTGAGAATGCAAATATTATTATATTAATAAAACAAATTTATAGAATCCTAGAATCGCTTGTTAGCTCGTATTATAAATATTGAAAAACCTAGTTAAAAAATTAAATATTAGAAATGCTATATACCATTAATTATATCATGGCCTTCAGTTCCTAATAACTGAGAATTGTTTAGAAGGAATGCCTGTAGGGGCGCCTGGGTGGCTCACTCAGTTGGGTGTCTGACTTCAGCTCAGGTCATGATCTCATGGTCCATGGGTTTGAACTCCGTGTCAGACTCTGCACTGACAGCTTGGAGGAGCCTGGAGCCTGCTTCGGATTCTGTCTCTCTCTCTCTCTCTCTCTCTCTCTCTCCTCCTCTATCCCCTGCTCGTACTCTGTCTTTCAAAATTGATAAATAAAGATTAAAAAAAAAAGAATGCCTGCAAAACAAACTATTGCATATTATGTACAGCAAAATTATTCTGGAAAAAGTTCAGCTGCAATTTGGTTTTCAAATATGGAAATTATTTTCTTTAGAGGTTATTACCAACTTATGGGAACTTTATGGATGTCTTCATTGGACAAAGTGTATTAAAATGATGTGCTCCGTTCTAGAAGCCAAGTCATATTACTATGGGTGAAATTGTGTCTGAGGACCGTGTGTCTCACATTATAACCAAATTTTTCACAGGTATACCTAGAATTAGAAATAGCTACAGTTGATTTATTTTGTAATGTTGCCTCTAACAAAATGTTGAAGTAATTTTACTAAAATCAGTACTGTTGGTAAGCTAAGTTTTGGAGCAACTTTTATTTATAAAGTTTCACCTCAGGTTATGAATTTATTATGTATGTATATGTTACTTCTTCAGTGCTAGGATTAAAGGATTCCCTCATGAGATGATTGCAACATAATAAATCAAAACATTCTATTTGTTTATGCAGTTACTGGATATTTTGCTTTTCAGAAAATGATGAAGGAATGTATGGTGAGACTTATATATTGTGAAATGCTTGGATACGATGCTTCCTTTGGCTACATACATGCGATCAAGTTGGCACAACAAGGAAACCTTTTAGAAAAAAGAGTAGGTACGTATGTGTTTAAGATTTTAATACTTAATGTTCTCCTTAAAGTTCCAGCTACCATGTAAAATGAATGATTGCAGGTATATAGTGTGTTTTTAGAACATTGCCTAGTAATTTCCAAAGCTTTAAAAGGGAACGCTTCAAAAACTCAAAACCTGTAAGTGAAATCAGTTTTATTGATTCATAGCATTTTGAAGTTATGGCAAAGATTAAAAATCGCCTGTTTTTGTGATAGTTAGATGAGCATATATATTTGTCAAAATTCATTAGTGCACTTAAAATGGGCGAATTTTCTTGTGTTTAAATTATACCTTAACAAAACTGATTTTAAAGTCTGTCTAACATACCAGTTTAATGATCAGAAATGTTTTTTTAATGAATAAAAACTGAAATTGACTGGAATAATTTTTAAATATCCTGTTCTCAGTTTCACAAATGTTAGCTGTGAGGGTTAGAGGTATCTTTTAAAAATGTTTGCCTGTTTCATCAACCTTTAGGGCTATTAGGAAGTATCCTTTAAATCTTTTATTCATGTAGGTTCAGGTGAATATCAAAATCTAAGAAGAAGGCACTTCAGAATGATGTAGGGGTACAACATGTCCTTTCTGCAAAGGAGTTGACAGTGTCATGATGTCAAGGACCAGCATTCTTCACAAATATCTGTGCTGTCAGATGATGGGATAGGGAGGGGAGATATTTTGCTCAAGATTCTGAGCTAGGAGTCCCCAGTATTTTACTTATTGTAACTCACTCCGCTCTTCTAGATTCATGGTATTCTTCCCTCCAAGGAACGGACCTCTGTCATCCCATCTCTCCCTTTTCATATTCCAAGTTTTAACTCTTCTTCTATCACTCAGGTGGCTTTTACCATCTCATCATATGGTGGTGTCTTTTTGTCTATTAATGTCTTAGCTCTTGAACTAATTCTAAGATTCCCAAAGGCAGGGACATTTTGAAAACAACAGTCAATATTAGGTGGTTGGTGCTGTAATTTTGTACAACTATTGCTATATCGTGTTTCTTAGAGTTTCGTATAATTTTTTTCATTTTCAGTTTCATTTTATTTTAAAAAGTATATAAAGTTCAAGAGTTAAGACCTTATAAAAAGGTATAATCAAACAAGTCTCACTTTGAATTTCTAGTCTCTCTTACCCAGTTTGCTCCTTACTCCCATAGGTAACCATTTTCATTAGTTTGTAATTAATCTTTACATTATTTCTTTTTGCAAAACAAGCAAATGCATGGGTACACACTCATGCATTCTCTCTTACACAAGTGATAACCATGCTATATAGATTATTATACACCTTATTTTGACATCTTCATACTCTTATACAGTTACTTAATTTTCATTGGATGGATGGATAGACCCTCATTTTTTCAGCCAGGGACCTCCCTATTGGTGGGCATATAGGTTATTTTTCATTTTTTGCTCTTGTAAATAATGTTGCAGTATAACCTTGTACATGTGTTATTGTTCTGGAGGCTTACTTTAACAGAGATCTCAGAATCATTTTTATGGAGATTCATGATCTTAGGGAAATATTTTATTGCCAGCTAGAGGGACTTATTCCTGTAGGTATCAGACATTTTTTATGTGTGCTAATGATACAAGTTTTTTTTAAAGATATCATTTAAGGGCGCCTGGGTGGCTCAGTTGGTGAAGCCTCCGACTTCGGCTCAGGTCAGATCTCACGTTCGTGGGTTTGAGCCCCGCATCAGGCTCTGTGCTGACAGCTAGCTCAGAGCCTGGAGCCTGCTTCCAGTGCTGTGACTCCTTCTCTCTCTCCCCCTCTCATGCTCTGTCTCTCTCTGTATCAAAACTAAATAAAACATTAAAAAAAATTTGAAAAAAGATATCATTTAAACCTTCTATATGTCTTCACTGTGGTATTATTGCCTTTTCAACTCTCCTGAGATTTCTGAGATTAACTTTGGTGATTTCTCTGATGGAGATGCCTTATTTTTATTTATTATTATTTTTTAATGTTTATTTTTGAGAGAGAGAGAGACAGTATGAATGGGAGAGGGGCAGGGAGAGAGGAAGTCCTAAGCAGACTCCAGGCTCTGATCTGTCAGCGCAGAGCCTGATGTGGGGCTTGAACCTATAGATCACAAGATCATGACCTAAGCCGAAATCAGTTGCTTAGCTGACTGAACCACCCAGGTGCCCCTATTATTATTTTTTAAATGTTTGTTTATTTTTGAGAGAGAGAGGGAGGGGCAGAGAGAATGAGGGAGAGAAAATCCCAAGCAGGCTCTGCACTGTCCACACAGATCCTGACTCTGGGCTTTAACTCAAACCATGAGAACATGACCTGAGCCAAAATCAAGTGTTGGATACTTAACTGGGTGAACCACTCAGGTGCCCCAGCCTTCTTATTTTTATGTGAATGTTGTTGAATAAATAAATTTCAGTACCCATTAAGTTAGGCATTGTGTTGGGTGCTTTATCTCGTGAGATAGGTGAAAACTGAAGCTCAGAAAGGTTAAGTTACTTGTTCAAGGTCATACAGCTAATCGATGGTGGAGTCAGAATGTAAACCCCAAATTTCTATGAGTCAACGCCTATATTCTTACCCTGTCTGTCACTCTTTCATATCAAACATACTCTACAATCTAGTCATTATTCTGTACTTTCTGGAACCTTTTCATTTTTTCAATCACTAGGTATTTTTTTCCCTGTTTCCTGACTGTCACAATAGTTAGGATATTCTTTGTAACTGATAGAATTAAGGTTTCCTTGATATGGTCTTTGAATTTATTCATCATCTTATACCTTGATTTTGGTGACGCTGGTGTGGGTGATACCTTATGTGATCACATGATTTCTTAGCAATCAGATAAGACCTAATCTCTTTAAATGCTTTCTAGGGTTTTCGTCTTTCTTGCCTCTGCTTAGTTGTTTTTTCTCTCTCTTGCTCTGCTTGTCTGACCTTTACTGAAGTTGTTGCAGTGGGTCATAACCTTACTTCTTAGTTATGAGAATAGGTAATTTTTACAGTTTCCCGTGATTACTGGCAGACACAGACATGATGGGGACAGTTAACATTAGAATCCCTAATGAAAGAGCTGAAAGAATTGAGGAAAATGAAACACAGTGAGGATAGGTATCAGGGAATAGAGCCTCAGGATAGACTGTGGAGAGATAGGACAGTATAGGGATTAAAACATGAACTAACTCTTCCTGGCTGGGTTGAGTGCTAGGTTCACCATATAATAGCTATAGACTTTGGGCATTTACCCTTTTTTGGTTCTTATTATTCTTTTGGGGATATTCATACCTACTTCATAGAGTTGTGAGGATAGAATGAGGTGAGGCTTGTACTGATCCATAGTAACTGTCTAACAAATATTATCAATCTCAAGAGTGTCAAGAAAATGACATGGAGTATCCATGATACTCCATATATATGGCATTTGTATTAATGTATTAATGTATTTCCTTAATACTAAGATATACTTTTTTGTTTTATTATTATTGAAATAAAAATGCTTATTTATATCAACAAGTACATTTAATGTTGTGGACAATGTTTCTTTTCTCAACAACTGTTATTCCTTCAATAGTGTATCTTTAAATAAGAAAATAGGGTATTGCGTCAGCTTAACATGTGATTTACATCATACGGGTTGGTATAAGATAGCTCATTCAATAATAAGAAATAGCCAGTAACTCACTAGTAAATATAGTAACTGTTAGTTTTTATATAGTTATTTTTGGCTACAGGATAGAAAATGTAATGTTTTAATTGATCGTCTAGACATATGCACAGAAGATAGAAGGCATGTATTTCTAATGCCATTTATAAGACTTTAAAGTTGGTACATACATCCTCTTTTCCATTTCAGGGATATCCTGTGAAATACAAAATTCTGAAAATTTCAGGATAAGGAACACCTAAAATCTTCCTGAAGTTTTTGAACTTCATATTTTGCAATCTGTTTTTATAGTTACCTGTAGCTGTTATGTTTGACAGTTAAATTTTGGAATATATTATTGCTTTATTTAGCTTTTCCTGGGGAAAGTCATTTTTGGCAGGTAATAATGAGACTTTTCCCCTCAAATTTTATAGGTTATTTGGCTGTTTCTTTATTTCTACATGAAAGTCATGAACTGTTGCTTCTCCTTGTGAATACAGTTGTAAAGGTACTGTATTATATGTTGGTTAATATGAAGTCTTAAATTATTCCTGCAGGCTTCTGACATTTCACCTCTATCATATTGAGTTAGATATTTTTGGAGAAAGGCAGGCTTACAGAATGGGCTTAGAAAGATCATTTAGATAAGTTTCTGAGTTTGTAAAATGAGGCTAATAGTTGAACTTAAGTTGTAAGGGTTAAATGAAACACTGTGTTCAAGTAGGAAGTAGTAGTTCCTGCCGCTTTTATTGTTGTTTCATTTAAAAGCAGCTCCCTAGGGGTAGCTGGGTGGTTCAGTGGGTTAAGCATCTGACTCTTGATCTCAGCTCAGGTCTTGATCTCAGGATTGTGAGTTCAAGCCCAGCGTTGGGCTCCACGCTAGGTGTTGCACCTACTTAACGGAAAAAAAAAAGCAAGCAAGCAATCAGACAGGTCTCCAGATCTTTAGTCAGATTCACTTTTCTTACTGTTGTCTTTTTCTTCAGGATCTGTTCTAAAAGGATATAGATATAAACTGAATAATTGAAGTCTTTTAAATTCTAAAAGTCATTATTAAGGAGAATAGAGTATAATTGGGTAACTGAAAGTTACAGATACTAAAAATACAATATAATCCACACAATGTTTTTTCCTGTTAAACTTTGATCAAAATTAGTAATGAAGTATAATCAAATTCTTGAGCTCTTCCGTGTGTATCTGGATGTGTGATTCTGTGTAAATGTATTTGGGGTACTTTCTGAATTTTAAGTAACATACTCTATTAAGGTTACTAGTGGCTTAATTTTTTCCAGACTTTCCAAAATATATTTTTTAGGTTCTACTTGAATGATTTATAAACTTTGTGCCTATCTAAGTATATATGAACACATGCATTTTACGCAATCTAGAATTACTTCCTTTTAACCTTCTATTTATAATTAATAAGAAAAAAATTCAAAGACTTGTTTTGTTGTTAGTTTAGAAAAGTTTTAAACGCTGTAGTAAAGGAGACTACTTTGGGTCACTGTCAGAACAGAAATACCGTTTCCTTTTGGATCAGTTGCTTTTTGACTACATATATCTAATTGACTCTCTTAACTGAAATGAAATAGAGATATTCCTGAGGTAAACCTGAATGTACAACTTGCTTATAAAGTTAGTAGAAAACTATAAAGTATGTAGGACCGTTGTAGTGTTGAACTCACCCGAGTTCCAAAATGTGCACTGAATGTTTCGTCTGCTCACTGATTGTGTTAGGACTTGCAGAGCACTAACCTGGTAGAAGTATGCATGGCACTCACTGTCGTCAGCCAGATATTCCCTCGAGAAATGATCCCCGCTGTTCTGCCACTAATTGAAGATAAACTCCAACATTCTAAGTAAGTAAACTCTTTTTGGATACATGTCTATACTATATATTTCAAAACAAAACTTTATACTAAAAAAATTTTTTATAACTTTAACGTAATGCTGCCAGGGTAGAGGATAGACTTTGCCTGCCACATACAATGCAGAAATCCCTGATAGCATCGTCCCTTATTTTATGTGGGTTTGGGAAAATGTTAGGCAGCTTTCTAAAGTTAAACCAAGAGGCAGTGAGGTTCAGTGTCAGGAATCTGTGGCTTTCCTCCCAGTTCTACCACTAACCAAGCCGTGGTCCTGTTTTTCCTTTGACTATGTGGGATTGGTTAAACATGTTGTTTTAAGAATATTGTGGAATAATGGAAAAAATTTGGCCCTGGTTCAAGTCTGTGAATGCAGAGCTTCAGTGTACTGGGGATGCTTTCATGGCAAAACTGTAATGCTAAAATTCTGTTTTATAGCAAAATATATGCAAATAAACCTTACCTTATAGTATATTGCTAATCTTACCTTATGAGATTCCTTGACTCCTTATCAGATTGACTTTTTTTCTTCCAAGATTTTATTTTAATTAGTCAACATATAGTGTAGTATTGGTTTCAGGAATAGTATTTAGTGATTTATCACTTACTTATAATACCTGATGCTCATCCCAAGTGACCTCCTTAATGCATGTCACCCATTTAATGCCCAGGACCCATGTAGCCCATCCCCCTATCTACCTTCCCTCCAGCATCCCTCAGTTTGAGCTGGACCTACCATTTCACTAATTATTTTGTTTTATTGTGTTACTTTGTTTTTGACAAGCCCCTTAACTTTATAACCTTTAGAGTGAGGAACAGTTTGCAGTCCTTTTTCTCTCTTTCTTTCTTTGTATTACAATATTTTACTCATATGTACAGTCTTTTTTTTTTAAATTAAAATTTTTAAAATTTATTTTGGGGAGGGTGGGCTGAGAGAGAGGGAGACAGAACCAAAGGAGTCTCTGCACTGTCAGCACAAAGCCTGATGTGGGGCTCAAACCCCACGTGAGATCTGTGAGATCATGACCTGAGCCAAAGTTGGATCTCAACCAACGGAGCCACCCAAGTGCCCCAATATACATACATTCTTCTTTTTTTTTTTTTTAATTTTTTTTTTTATTTGAGAGACAGAGAGAAACAGTGTGAGCAGGGGAGGGTCAGAGAGAGAGGGAGACACAGACTCCGAAGCAGGCTCCAGGCTCTGAGCTGTCAGCACAGAGCCCGAGGCGGGGCTCAAACCCACGAACCGTGAGATCATGACCTGAGCCGAAGCCGGACGCTTAACCGACTGAGCCACCCAGGCGCCCCTATACATACATTCTTAATAAAGATATTTTGTTGCTCATAACAATATAATATTTCTTTGGTTTGTATGTTTCTTTTTTTTTT